>NC_043700.1:191572750-191585281 GCF_006229205.1 Suricata suricatta
GCCCCTGCGGTCATGTAAAATGCAGGAGAAGTCCCCCGGCCCGGACGCTGCTGACCCAACGGCGCGGCCGCGAACGTGGGGAGCCCCGGCCGGGGGCGGGCGCGCCTGGGCCCCGCGGAACAAGGGCCTCATTATCGGGAGGAAGCGCGGCCCGGCAGGTCCTGTGAGCGGCACAGAGCGCGCTGGGGGTGTGGGGACCCGTGTGAGGAGGTGCTGCGTGGCCTCCCCGCGTCAGCCCTGCCCACCGCCCAGATGGAAGCTTCCAGATGCGGCAGTCCGTGGGAAGAGGGCAGGCGTTTGTTCACCGGGCCCCAAAGCCTCGGGCAGCCTGGGGGATGATTGACCCGGAGTGAAATCGGGCATCCTTAAGCTGGAGAGCCCCGGGTCGCCCGACAGATTCCACGTACGGGTCAGCTCCCCGAGACAGATTAAGCGCGGCGGTGTCCCCTCTGCCCCGCGGGGGCAGGGGGGGGCAGCGCTGTCCCGGCCTGCAGCCCGGCCACGCGGACGTGGACAAAGGGAAATGGGGAAGGCCGCGGCTGCAGAACTGGCTCTGGAGCTCGGCCCCGGAGGGTGGGCGTAATCATGGCATCACCTGCTCGGAACTGGCTGAGAGCAGGGGCCTGGGGGCGGGGGCAGCGTGGTCCGCGGCCTCTGTGCCCCTCCTGGCCCCCAGCGCGCAGCAGAGAGGCCCACACCCCCGGAGTTGAGCCTCTCCTGGCTCCCGTCCACTGCAGACCCTCACCCTGCTGCCCTGTGCCCCACTCAGAGGACAGAAGACCGTCCCCAGCGCAGTCCTCATGACCGTCCACACCCAGCTCACACACGCGTGAGGACGGGACCCACGGGGGACCCAGGGCCTCCCCACCACACACAGAGGGTATTGGCACCTTAGGGCGCTGCGCAGCGGGACAATTGGGGGTCTTTCTTCTGCGTCTTTTCCTTTTCCGCTAACTTGTGGTGAGTGCAGCAGGAGGTCTGCGTTGGTGTGGATGTGGGCCCTCTACCCACTGGCGGTCCGGCCTGGGGGAGACCATCTAGCTTTTCTCCCAATGCTGACGAGCCCCCAGTCCAATAAGTCCGCCTCAGCTCTGCAGCCTGGACACGGCACCACTCACTTCCAAACTGGGACCCCCGCAGCGGGCCCTCCCCCAGTGTGCACAACCCACCCACATGCACGGAGAGGAGCCCTCACAGAGCCCAGCGCACAGAGCTCCGTGGCTGGAGAACACGGTTCCTGGGAAGTCACTCATCACAGTCTGGGGACATCACTGCTCCCTGTAGGTGACTTGTAGTGCCATCCTGTGGGTAGAGGGTCTGGCGCCCCGGGATGGGCGCTGGCCAGGGGAACGTGAGCAGACGTGACAAGAGCTTGTCCAGGCAGAGGCTTTTTCGAGAGTGGCTGTGCATCTTCTCCTTTCGGAGGGGCAGAGAGCCAGCGGGCGGGCAGAGGCTGAACCAAAGCCCGACATGAATCCGTGGAAAAACCAGAGGTTACAAAAGCAGTGGGCTGTCCCCAAACCTGCGGAGGGGGATTGGCTGTGAGCCCTTCCCTCTGCCCAAGAGGGGGCTCCGTCAGAACAAAAGAGGATGTCCCCGCTGTCACCACTGCCAGGCTCACGGGCGGCACATCCAGGTGGACAAGAGGGTGTCCTCTCTGAAGCCCATCGCAAAGGGGAGACGAGATGAGGGCGGGTCAGACATTAAAAAGATGATGACAAAACCGTCCAGCAAACCAGCCGCCAGAGAGCCGAGGTCACACAGTAACAAGCGTCTCACGGAGGGCGGGGGGACGCGAGCCTGCACTCCCCCGGGGGGACACACGTGGACGTCAGCGCCAAGAGTGGTAGGAATAGGGGACGGGCTGGCAAAGGTGGGTGCGGGCGGCACAGTGTCCGACCCCAGGAGCCTCTGCAATTTGGGGGCGTCCCCATGTTCTATAGGCTCTTCCTGGCTAACCCACCAGGCACTCAAAGAAAAGTCTGGAAGAGCCCAGGGACACGGGCATTGGAGTGGTTTGGACCTGGGGCAGGGAAGAGCGGCATGGTGGAAGGGCAAGAAGTACCCTCCCGAGTCCACCACGGAGCTGGGACCTCGAACACTCGATGCGAAACCAAGAGAAATTGGCGGGGGGAGCCCCCACTGCTGGGAGGGGCAGCCTTCAGTGCTGAGCCCAGGACTGCGGCGGGGACACGGGCAGTAGAACGGAGAGCAGGGACCTGCGGGCCTGGGGCCGAGGCTGGCCCAGAGCGGCAGCGGGCGCACACCAGCGCCTCAAACCAGCCCGACCTGTGGCCGAAGTAACGTGAAGACCCCACTCTACAGGTCTAGCCGAAAAGGAGGTGTGGCCCCCAGAAGCTGTGTGGCATTTCACGAACGGTCCTGAGGCACACAAAAGGACAAGGAACCCAAGACCCCCTCGGAGGAGACAAAGCAAACATCAGAAGCAAGTTCAGCTATGACGCACGGATCGGAACTATCTGACCTGGAATTTAAAAAAACTATGAGCGATATGTCCGAGGCTCTCATAGAAAAGGGAGATGACATGCGTTTTCAGGCGTGTCGGCAGAGAGGCGGAAAACGTCAGCCAGAATCAAATGGGAACGCTCGAAAGGAAAACCATGTCCGGAGAGGAGCGAAGTCTTCAGTGGGCTGATCGGGAGACGCTGCGCAGCCGAGGAAAGAATCACCGAGCTTGAAGACACGTCAAGAAGGCTAACCGCCCTGGGAGAAAGAAAAGAATGAAAGTGAAGCTGAATGGCACACACAGGAGTTGGGAGACGATATGGAACGTTGTGACATGTGCACGACTGGAGTTCCAGGAGAGGGAGCAGGAGAAACGGGTACGGAGATGACGGCCAAGAACATACTGACATGAACGACAGACACCAAAACGCAGCTCCGAGAAGCCCAGAGGAGGCGGGGAGGAGCAGGAGGTGTTCGGGGCGGTGATCCTGTGACCTGTGATACCGTAATGGGAGCCGGGAACGTGTTGCCCCCTCGGTGAGTGACGTTGACAGTGAGGGAGGCTGCACACATGTGAGAAATCTCTGTCCCTCCCTCTCAGTTTTGTTGTGAACCTAAAATTGCTCTAAAAAAAAAAAAAAAGCAGAGACAGGAAGCTCCAAGAACACCAGCAAGCATAAAAGCAAAAACCCAAACAAACAAACAAAACCACATCTAAGCGGATTGTACTCCAACTGCTGAAAACTAAACACAAAGAGAAAATATTAGAGCCAGCCAGAGGGAAGAAAGAAGGGTTATACACAAACGAATGAAGACAATTCACAGCAGAATTCTCACCAGAAACCCTGTGAGAACAGAAGACAACGGGACGGATCTCCAAAGGGCTGAAAGAGAAAACCATCAGCCCAGAAAAAAGGTCTTTGCCCAAATGAAGGAGAAACAGCAACTTTCTCGAGCAAGCCGAATTTGAGGAAAGGCGTTTTAAATGGACCTACGGAAATGCTGAAGAAGTTCCTCAGCGGGGAGCCCTGGTGTTAGGCTGAAACTCAGCTCCACGCAGGGAGTGATGGCGTAATCACACTCATTTCCCCCAACTTCAGATTGCTCTAAAAGATTCACTGTCTCAGGGGCGCCTGGGCGGCTCAGTGGGTAGAGCGTCCGACTTTGGCTCAGGTCACGGTCTCACGGTTCGTGGGTTCGAGCCCCCGCATCGGGCTCTGTGCTGACAGCTGGGAGCCTGGAGCTGCTTCGGATTCTGTGTCTCCCTCTCCCGCGTCCCCTCCCCTGCTCATTCTCTCTCTCTCTCCTTCACTCTAGCTCGCTCGCTCGCTCTCTCAAAAAAAAAATAAATGTAAAAAAGCTTTAAAGGATACATCGTCGAACATAAAACGCGTAGCAGTGTGTGTTCCAAATGTAGAAGTGATGACATGACAGTAATCACACAAAGGACCAGGAGGAGGTGGAAATAGCATGGTCCTGTGGTCCTCACGCTACATGTGAAGTGATACAGTATTATCTGAAGGCAGACTCTGGCTCACTCGGGGGACATATTCATTTATTTATTTATTTATTTATTTATTTATTTATTTTTGAGAGAGAGACAGAGCAAGCAAGTGAGGGGCAGAGAAAGAGGGAGACACAAAATCCAAACCTTCAGCACAGAGCCCGATGCGGGGCTCAAACTCACAAGCTGCGAGATCATGACCTGAGCCAGAGTCGGACACTTCAACGGACCTGCCCGGGTGCCCCATTCAAGATACATATTTAAACCAAAGGACAACCACTGAAAGTTTTTGTGAGAGGCATAAATAAAAGCTCAGTACAGGAGATGGGATGGGATAATATAAATGCCCAGTTACTACAAGAGAAGGCAAAAAGAAATCAGGAAGGAGAAACAAAACATAAATGGTATGATAAAACAGCAAAATTGTAGATTTTACTCAAACCACATTAATGATCACAGTAAATGCGAATTATCTAAAGATACGAGGTAAAGGCAGAGAGCGTCAGAATTGAATTAAAAAATCAAGACTCAATTTCATGTTGTCTATAGAAGACCCACCTTAACTATAAAGATATAAATAAGTTATAAAGAGTGAAATGATGAAAAAAACCATACAAACACTAAGCAAAAAAAAAAAAAAAGGAAAGGCTGTAGTAACCCTATTATTATCAGACAAGTCGATTTTAGAAAAAGGAATGTTGTCAAAGATACAGAGGGACATCACAGAACAATAGGGAGTCCTTTCTCCATGAACTCATAACAGTCCTGAATGTGTATGTACCTAATGACAAAGATTCAAAATATTGGAGCAAGAATAAAAAGACAAACAAAATATAAGAGCCAAAAACTGGTGGAGCTGGAGGGAGACGTAGACAAGTCCACAGTTACACTGGAGATGTCAACTCTGGCGAGTGAAAGCTCTATCTGGAGAGACAAACTGAAGATCAGTAAGAATAAAGTAGACCTTAGATAGAGGACATATATAGGACACTCCACCCAACAATAGGGGAATAAACCCAGATCATAAAACAAAACTCAGAAAATCTTAAAAAGTAGAAATCTGTCAATTGTCAACCATAACAGTAAACTAGAAATCCATAGCCATAGGCTACCAGGAAAGAAAATAAACATTTAGAAACTGAACAACAGACTTGTGATAACTATAGGTAAAAGAGTAAGTGCCAAGGGAAATTCAAAAATGTCTTAAAGTGAATGAATGTGAAAATAAAACTTACCAACATTCGTGGGATGCAGCTAAAACAGTGCTTAGAGGGAAAGTCATAGTATTGAAGTGCTTACATTAAAGAAAATGAAAGGTCTCGAGTCAATAATTTAAGCTTCCACTTGAAGAAGCTAGAAAAAGAAGAGCAAAATAAATTCAAAGCAGTTAGAAAGAATGAAAGCATACAGATCTGAAAGGAAATGAATGAAATTGAAAACAGTAGAAATAATCAACAAATCCAAAAGCTGAGTTATTTTTAAAGATTGATAAATCATGAACTGCTAGCACAAATGCCAAAATGAAAAGACAAGGCATAAATTGCCAGTATCAGCAAGAAGAGAGTGCTTATCACTAGAGACGTCCCAGACATTAAAAAGATGACATGGGCTGCTGTAAATGTCATGATTCAGATTAAATGACAAACTATCAGAACTCACCCAACAAAGGACACCTGGGTGGCTCAGCCGGTTAAGTGTCTGATGTCAGTTCAGGTCACGATCTCACAGTTCATGACTTCAAGCCCCACAGCAGATTCTGTGCTGACAGCTCAGAGCCTGGAACCTGCTTCAGATTCTGTGTCTCCCTCTCTCTCTGTCCTCCCCCACTTGCTCTCTGTCTCTGTTTCTCTGTCTCTGTCTCTCTTTCTCTCTCAAACGTAAATAAATATTTTTAAAAACTCACGCAACAAGAACTAGACATTCTGAATAGTACTATATCTATTTTAAAAATGAATTTGTTGTTTAAAATCTTACCAAAAAAATAAACTCCAGCTTTAGATGGCTTCACTGAATAATTCTATCAAATGTTTAAGGAAGAAATGATGCTGATTTAACATGGTCTCTCCTACTTAATAGAATAGGGAAAAACATTTCCCAATTCATTTCATGAGGCCAGTAATATGCCCATATCAAAGCAGACAAAGACCTTACAAGAAAACTATAGACCAGTATTTCTCACTAATACAGGTGTGCAAACCCTCAATAAAATATTAGCAAATTGACTCCAGCAATATCCAAGCTTTATTCCAGAAATGCAAAAGTGGTTTAAAATTTTAAACTAATCAACATGATGAACCCTGTTAACACATTAAAGAAAAGCCATATGATTATCTCAATAAGTGAAAGAAAATCATTTGACTAAATTCAAAATCTATTCATGATGAAAAACATTCTCAGGAAAATGGAAATAGTAGGGAATTTCTTCACCCAAGGAGGGGCTTAACATTAACATCTCCTTGAGGGTGAAAGAGTGAGTTCTTCCCCTACGATCAGGAACAGGGCAAGACTGTCCTCTCTCACCCCCCACACTCAAGGTACAAGCCGGTACAATACAGCAAGAAAAAGAAATACAAGGAATAAGAAAAGAAGAAAGACATCTCTCTGTATTCACAGATACATACTTTCTATGCAGAAAACCCCCAAGAATCTATAACTAACAAATGAGTATAGAAAGGTCATAAGATGTATGGACAACGAGCAAAAATCTGATGCATTTCTCTATACGAGCCCTGAGAAATTAGAATTTGAGGGGTGCCTGGGTGGGTCAGCTGGTTAAGTGTCTGACTTGGTTTCAGCTCAGATCATGATCTCGAGGTTTGTGGGTTCGAGCCCTGCATTGGACCGTCTGCTGTCAGTACAGAGTCCGCTTTGGATCCTCTGTCCCCCTCTTTCTGCCCCTCCCCTGCTCACATGTTCTCTCTCTCTCTCTCTCTCTCTCTCAAAAATAAACATTTAAGAAAAATTAGAATTTGAAATTTTAAAAAATGCACAAAGGATAACACAAAAAGAATGAAATCTTTAGGTATATAATGTTAAATGTGCCACGTCTGCATGCTAAAAACATCAAACAAGACCTAAATAACAGGAGGATTTACGGCTTCAGAAGCCGAATGTTGAGACGTCACTTCACTTCTACCCGATTTCACCCACAGCTTCAGTGCAATCCCGACGGAAACCCCAACAGGCTTTTATCAAGAAGCCATACGCACATTGAATCGAAAATGTCTGTGGAAGGGCCACCCACCAAGTGTCGAAATGAAGCAGGCTGCAAGACAGGCCTCTGATGTCAGGACTTGTACCAGGCTGCAGTGAGCGAGCCCGCGGGGTCCAGGGGGTCCAGAGCCTGCAGGGAGACCCACAGCTACAGCGTCAAACGACTTTTGACACGGGTGCAAAAGCAACTGAGTAGAGAAAGGACAGTCTTTTCAACAAATGGCCCTAGAAAACTTCCGCATCCAAGTGCAATTAATTCCTTACTTAACCCTCAACCTCACGCCTTAGGAAGAAGTCACCTCAGTGCGTTTGTAAGATGCGTCCGGCTATAAAACATCCAGAAGCCCAGAAGAAAATTGCGTGGCCTTGCATTGGGTTCGTTTTCCTAGAGAGGGCACCTCACATGATCCACAAAAGAAAAAAGTGGGAAAGCCGAGCTTGACTGAACTTTAAAACTTCTGCTCTGCAAACCAAACAACCGAACAAAACCGAGCAAAACCAAACACTGTTAAGACAATGAGAAGACAAGCCACACCCTGGGAAGAGTATTGGCAAATCAGCGTTCTGACAGAGCGCTGTATCCAGAGTGCGCGTGTTAAAACAAGAAATGCTCAAAGGTCAACGATAAGAAAACAAATCTTTTTTTTAAAGAGGGGCAATTAAAAATTTTTAATGTTTATTTATTTTTGAAAGAGAGACAGAACATGAGTGGGGAGGGGAAGGGAGGGGGGAGACACAGAATCGGAAGCAGCTCCAGGCTCTGAGCTGTCCGCACAGAGCCCGATGGGGGGCTCGGACTCACGAACGTGAGATCATGACCTGAGCCGAAGTCAGATGCTCATCTGACTGAGCCCCCAGGCGCCCCAAAAGAGGGACAATTTTAGAGCAATAATTCATTGAAAAGGACGTAGCGATGACAAGAAACAAGGAGAAAGACCAAGGTGCGCCCAGAACATCTCGGAATTCTGGAAATTAGGGAATTGCTTTTTAAACAGAGGTGGGTACCCCAGGGCTCATCGGAGAGAGCATCTAGTGGCCGATGCTAGAGCAATTTTTTAAGTGTTTAGTTATGTATTTTTGAGAGAGAGATAGAGAGAGCAGACGAGGGGCAGACAGAGAGTCCCAAGCAAGGCTTGAACTCAAACAACGAGACCATGACCTGAGCTGAAATCAAGAGTCCGATGCTTAACCGACTGAGCCACCCAGGTGCCCCAAAGCTAGAACAATTTAAGCAACAAAATAGAGGAGATACTATCAGATTAGAACCCAAGAGAAAAATAAACATCTTTGAGCACATGCAACATTAAACACACACACACACACACACACGCACACACACGCACACACAGAAATGGCAACTCCTTCTTACAGAGGAGTCCACATCGTGAACATAAGAGAAAGGACGAGGGACCGAGACCACTAGAACCCCACAGCAATGAGTGCGGCCGGCCAGGCCCACCGTTGAACCCGCAGGTGGTAGCAGTTGTCAGGAGAGACAGGATGCTTGCACGACCGCCGAGTGTCTCTTCCCAGATGGTATTGGTGACAAAGGAGAACTCTGGCAGGTGCCACGTTAACCAAGTGATCAAGGCCAGGGCCACCGTAGCAAACACATGATCCAGCCCCTGAGGTGGCCCCCGAGAGGGCTGTCCCTCCTCTGTGGCATTCTTTCTGGTCATGCAGACACCCTCGGGTTCATGAGAAAACACGAAGGTCATAGAAGACAAGGAGACTCCTGGGGTGCTGGGCGGCTCCGTCGTTTGAGCGTCCGACTTCAGCTCAGGTCATGATCTCACTGTTCGTGGGTTCGAGCCCCAGGTGGGGCTGTGCTGACAGCTCCGAGCCTGGAGCTGCTTCGAATTCTGTGTCTCCCTCTCTCTCTGCCCCTCCCCTGCTCATGCTCTGTCTCTCTCTTTAAAAATTAAATAACCATTAAAAAAATTTAAAACTAAAGAAGACAAGGAGAGTCTGAGGAGGCACAGAGGGGACGCGACTAAGGGAACAGGAGAGCCTGATGCAGCACAGGGCCATGGATGAGAGTCTGGACCCAAGTAAAACCGTGAGAGGAGAACCATGAGATCTGACCGAAGCCTGTAGTTTAATAAAAGCGCCCCTCGACGGGAGCGCTGGGCCTGGATCGCTCCTGGCGGTTACGTAAGACGCTTACGGTAGGAGAAACTGGGCGAAGGGTTTAGGGGAACTTGCTCCTCTTACAGTCAGCCTGGCAACTTTACAGGAGAGACAGAAAAAGAAGTTGGCGTGTGTGCATCACCTAATTTCAAGGCTTCCTGTAAAACTCCAGCACGATATTCGCAAAAGACACAGAGATCAATGCAACGGAGAACCAGGTCTAGAAATAGAGCCGTCCACGCATAGGGCCGATCGATTTTTGACGGAAATGCAAAGTGATTCAATAGGACAGCAGTGTCCTTTTATTAAAATCTTTAATGTTTTTATTTTTGCGAGAGGGAGAGAGTGAGCAGGAGAGGGGCAGAGAGAGGGAGACACAGAATCTGAAGCGGGTTCCAGGCTCTGAGCTGTCAGCACGGAACCCGACGCGGGGCTCGAACCCAAGAAGATCGTGACCCAAGCTAAAGTCGGACACCCAACCGACTGAGCCCCCAGGTGCCCCGACAAGACTGCCTTTCTTCATGTGGGGCCGGAGCAGCCAGCCATGGCAGCACAGTGAGACCCCCCTCAACTCACGCCTTCTGAATAATTAACTGAAAATGCATGCGAAGCCCAAATGGAAAGCGTAAAACGATAAAACATTTAGAAGAAAATATTCATGAGCTTGGGTGAGTGAAGCTGCATGATCCATAATAGGAAAAACATCACACACTCGACCGTGTCGAAACGTTTATCAACTCGCAGTGCGGGGGGGACCACGGACAGCTGCCCCGCAGGAAGCGAGGCCGGGCGCATGTCCTCTCTTGCTCTCTCTGCCCGTGCTGATTTTGACTCCCTCTGCCCGAGCCCCCTCCCCGCGCCCCAGCTCCGGCCCTCGCCCAGCCGCGGCTCTCGTTGCTGCCCTGACCCATCGTCAAGGGGCGCTGGTGTCTGGTCTGCCCAGACGTCTCCCTCATTTCTCCGGGTGATACGCCCGCCCACCTCAGGGAGCCGCCCCCTCTGGTGATCCCACCCCCCACTCCCCCCATGCACCTGCCCAGCCAATCAGAAGCCTGCCCTGGTATTTTCTCTATGGAGAGCGCTGTCTCTCTCTTCCATGGATTTGACCCATCAGCACATGACAAGTGACAAGACTGGTTGGTGGCCACACCCTCGGTCATTTGGCAGATTCCCAGGGAAGGAGGCCCTGAGGTCATCGAGTCTGGAGAAGGCTGGACCTGCTCCTTCCTCCCGCTGCTGTGAAAGCGTCCCTTCTGGCCTGGAGCAAGAGAGGCCCAGGCAGGAACCAGAGCACGCTCTGGCTGCTGGGCCTGCTCCGAGCTGCGCCATGACCCCCAGGCTGTACTCCAGGCAGTCCCCCGGGCTTGCAGCTTCCTCACACCCCGACATCTCTGCCTCCCCGGGCAGGTGGGGTTGCAGGCTGGAGGAAGCCACCGAGAGAAGGGACAAGCTTCCCCAACCCAAGGTCCTGGGGCAAACCTGTTTACACAAATCTGCTGGGCCGGCCCGAGGCCGGGCCAGCGTGCAGGGAGGACCAGACTGGCCCGGCTCAGACCCAGCTGCCGCCCTCCCCAGGGACCCTGCGCGGCCCCTTCCTGACCCCATTAATTGGGCCACATCTGGTGATGGCCCGGTGGCTTCCCTTCCCGCTCCCCCTAGAGCCCGCCTCTCTGGCTCTGGGGCCCCAGCCAATCAGCCGCGCCTCTCCCCTCCCCCCCCCATGCGCCCGCCAGGCAGCTCGCCAGGCCTGCCAACCACGACCCTGTGGCCTGGCCTGCGAGCCACAGCGCACGAGCACCCTCACCGAGTCTGTCCCCGGGCGGGCAGACACCGCATGCACCCCCCGCGGATCAGATCCCAGAATCACGCTCGGGTGGGGAAGTGGGCTCCGGTCCACACCAGCAGCCCCGCCCGGCCCGAGTGTGGACGCCTGATGGGCCACGCTGCCTGGAGCCCGGAGCCACGCTGGGGTGGGGGGGCAGGTGACACCGGCCCCGGGCGCGCTCACAACCCTGGGGGAGGGCGGTGCACGGAGGATGGCCTGCGCACGTGGACAGGGTGCCCACGCAGCCCACCCGCCACGGGGAATGCGGACGCTCAGAAGTCCGCAGCCTGCACTCGGGCGGGGGGCTCACTCTTCACCACGACCGACTGGGCAGGCCCTGCCCGCACCCCCAGGGACGACCGGCCGCCTGACGCGTCCCCCCCCCCCACGAGAAAAATGCTCAACTTCCCTCTCGAGTATCTCATTTCTCATGACCGCGGGGGAAACACTACTTGGCAGTCTGTGTAGATTGCCCGTTTTCGCCCAGGACCGTTCAGCGCAAAGACCCTGCCTCGGCTGTCCTCCAGGCCCGCACGGCCCCTGCCAGCTCTGTGCGGGGGGCCGAGCGGGCACGGAGAGCCCCCCGAGTCTCAACGAGGAGAAGCAGCCAGACGCCTGAGGTCCTGGGTGGAGTGTTCCAGGTGGCAGGGGGAGAGGGCCAAGTCCTTGGGTGGAAAACGGGGCGCATGGGGGTTCACAGCGCGGCCCAGGGGCCGGTGTGCCTGGAGCGGGGTGGGGGGAGAGGAGGCGGTGGGGGCCGAGCCCCAGGGGCCTGCTCGGAGCCCCGCGTCGCCGAGTGCGGTGGGGGTGTCCTCAGCCCGGGCCGCGGCTTGTGAGACCCACAGCCTCTCCGACCTTCCTGGACCCCTGAGACCCCAGAAGCGGAGGACCTCCATGCTCAGCCCGGGGCTTTTGGCAGACTTGTTGCTGGCACAGCGGGGATCCTGTGGGGTCCTTAGACACTTAGCAGTGAGCTGGTGCCCCCAGGGAGCAATTGAACACTTCTGAGCACTTTGGAGAGGTGACCGCCCCCCCCAGACGTGGGCCCCTCCCCAGATGAGCTCCTTCCCCATGGGCCAGCGTGGGGGGCTCGGGCACTGGGGTCCGCAGCTGGGACGAGGGAAATGAGCCCGCGCCCATTAACACAAGGCCGCGGGCAGCTAATGTGCTCTCAAGGAAATGAGATCGATCCGCCCGAGCTGCGGATTCTCGCCTCTTTAAATCCAAGGCCAGGAGCCTGGGACCTGCTGGGGTCTGTCGGCCACTGGGACGTGCTGCAGTGTCACGTGGCCTGCAAATAAGGCGGCTCCAAAGTTAGGGTGGAAGTCTTCCTGTCTGCGGGGGAGCACCTGTCTGGGGGGAGCATCTGTCTCAGGGGGAATACCTATCTGGG
>NC_043700.1:191585381-191598281 GCF_006229205.1 Suricata suricatta
GGGAGCATCTGTCTGGGGGGAGCACTTGTCTGGGGGGGAGCACCTGTCTGGGGGGAGCACCTGTCTGGGGGGGAGCACCTGTCTGGGGGGAGCACCTGTCTGGGGGTAGCACCCATGAAGGAGGTAGCCATCTCCTTCACCTTCAGCCTCTCCAGAAAGTCGTCTTGTCTTGGTGTTGAATCATGCCTTCCCACCTCCGCCACCACCCCCGCGGTGCCTGGGGTCCCCCGGAAGTGAGTAGATGAATGACCCCACACCTCCCAGAATCTCCTCACTTCTGGACCAACGCCCCGTTCCTTCTGCTTTCCTCAGAGCAGGACCTGCCACGCAGGCACGACTGTCGGGGCACATCAGGCAATGCTGGAATGTCTGGTTGTCAAGACTAGGGCGTGTGAGGGGCGCTGGGGGCTCCGTGGGTTCAGCGTCCAACTTCGGCTCAGGTCATGATCTCACGGTGTGTGGGTTCAAGCCCCACGTCGGGCTCTGTGCTGACCGCTCAGAGCCTGGAGCTGCTTCGGATTCTGTGTCTCCCTCTCTCTCTGCCCCTCCCCCTCTCGCTCTGTCTCTCTCTCAAAAATAAATTTAAAGAAATTTTTAAAAAAGACTGGGGCCTTTATTGGGTCGAGGCTGGGGACCGTGCTCAGCACCCACGTCACACAGGACAGCCCCCTCCACGCAGGAGCAGCCACCCCCGAGTGTCCCCAGGGCCGCGGTGGAGAAGCTGGTGGGGCGCCGGGGCCTCCGTGCCCCTCTCCGCAGGCTGTCTGCCGGGTCAGGCCCCTGGTTGCCGCTTCCTTCCTCTGTGAGGGACCCCAGGTGCTCGGAGGACCCCAGACGACACCCCAGCACCACGCTGCACGGTCACCACTCCCTAGTCTGCCCCCGTGGGATGCGGTTCTCGATGGCAGCACCTGTCGAGGTGAGTCCGGCCCGCCCCAGAGGAGACCGAGGTGTCCTGCTCCTGAGGAGTTTGCCGTGCCTCCC
The DNA here is from genome assembly GCF_006229205.1 of Suricata suricatta. Taxonomy (NCBI): domain Eukaryota; kingdom Metazoa; phylum Chordata; class Mammalia; order Carnivora; family Herpestidae; genus Suricata; species Suricata suricatta. The sequence goes on from NC_043700.1 coordinate 191,586,366, forward strand.
AAGAAAGAGCCAACGGCGTTGATTTGCCCATGGGGCCGGGACAGGGAAGTGACTGTGCTGGTGGTTGGCTGCCCGTGTGACCCCAGACAGAGCCTCGCGCACACGATCTCCCTCGATCCCAAGCCCCCCTGGTCACCTGTGACCTTTGCCGGCAGCCCGGGAGGACTGGGGGCCGGGCAGGCTGCTCTGTCCACAAAGCCGTGCTCTGACCCGACGGCACACATGCCGAGTCCCAGCAGTGACAGCCTGGCAGCCGTGGCTCTGCCCAGGTACTAAAGCCATCCCACGGATGTGCTCTTGCACAGGGAGGCTGGGCTCAAGCAAGCGACTGTCCCCGCTGTGATTTCCAGAAGAGAGGTGGGCACAGGCGGGCACACGTGAGTGTTGGGCGGGCAGCGCGCTGGCCGCCCCCGGGCTGTGCCCCCCGTCCGCCCACACTTGGCAGCCACGCGGGACGGGCCCTCCTCACCCCTTCTCTCAGCACCTGCGGGCATGAATGTGGCAGTGCCGGAGATGGGGGGGGTCCAGCGGGGGGGCAGAGCAGAAGTTAGGGAGCCCATCGCGGGGTGGCTGGCGGGGAGCCTGGGTACGGAGGTCGGGGACTTACTTGGACGCTGCCCAGATGGGCAGAGTGGGGTTCGCGGCCCCCAGCTCATGGCCACTGTCGGGCCACGTCTCTGCCTCCCTCCTCACTGCTTACAAGGCTGTGGGGCGCTGTCCCGGCCCCCCCAGACCCGCCCGGCTGCTTCCCCGGAGCCCTGCACCCGCCCCTCGGGGCTCCCGCACATGCCGTTCCCACTCGGCTTCCCGCGCCTGCACCCTGCCCTCCGCAGCCCGGGGAGGGGGGCCCTCGGCGGTGTGGGGTCCCGCAGAGCCTGTGCCGGAGGGGCTGACGGCGGCAGGGCGGTTTACCCTGTAATCGGGGATTTGATTAATACGGAACTTATTAGCGTTCACACTGAAGTCATACATCCAAGAGGCGAGTCTCCCCCGACGCGGGCACAGACCCCATGACGTCACTCACCCGGCTGGGCCGCCGGGGGAAACCGGCTTCCGTGTGCCCCGTTAGTGTCTGAGTCCCTCGAAAGCAGACGCGGAGCCCACCCCACACGATAACTAATTAGACTTTTTAAAATTGCACTAAATGTTTCTACGTTGTTTTTTCTCGTTTCCCAAGAATTCCGAATGCCTTTTGGGGCGTCCCTCGGACAGGACACAAGGTCCCCCAAGCACAGAGAGCACCCCTGAGGGAGCGGTGCAGGGAATCCTAGGAGCTGCCGAGGCCGTCTGTGAATCTGGTCAAAACCCCACCCTTCCTGCAAAGTCCCTGCCACCCTCGCCGCGGCCTCGTGACCCAGGCTGGTCCCTCGCTGTCCAGGCTTCCTTCCTGCTCGGGACAAACCCCAAAGCCGTCACCTGAGCCCGTGGCGTCACCCTCAGCTCCTGCCCTCCACCCTCCACCTCCCGCCGTGCCCCCAGCACCCCCACCTCCCACCACGCTCCGCACGACGCCACCCACCCCCTCACCTCCACGCCCACCCCTCCCCCACACCCCTTACCCCGCCACCTCGCCCCAGCCCCTGCACACCACTCCCCCGCCCGGGCTTAGTTCACTCGCCGGGCAGCTGTCCTGGGCTTCCTGAAGGTCCCGAGAAGGCCAGCCCCCCCAGGGCGGTGCCTCCGTGTTCACCGTGGCCTCCGAGGAAGGGGTCTGGGTCCCGGGAGGGGTCAGCAGGTTTGGATCAGGGCGTGACCGGGTCCCCCCACTGGGCGCGACCCTCAGGTGCTGTCTCACATCTCTGTCCAGCCCAGAACGGCCCCCACACGATGGAAGTGCCAGGGCCAGGCAATCCTGTCGGTCCAGGTGGGCTGGGGTCCCCCCGGTGCCTATGTGCACACCGTGACCCGGGGACTCAGGGCCTGGGAGCCACCACTGCCTCCTTCCCACATCTTGTCCTGGCCACAAGGCGTAGGCTGGGACCCTACACCAGCGCCCCTGTGCCCCTCAGCCCTGGCCTGGCTCTGGGGCCCTGCCACGTGCTGATGGCCCCTCCCCATCAGTCTGTCCCCACACTGGGCTGGCTGGGAAACCCTGTCTCCCATCCACCCTCATGTCCGGGTCACAGGAGGCCCTTGACTGGGAAACGGGACACCAGGGGGGCTCACGTGGGGACCAGATTGGGGCAAAGGCCAAGGGGTCCACAGGTCGAGGGCGCCACAGAGACGCAGGTCTTTGGGGACTGTGGTGGGGCTGTCACGGTGGTCGTTAGGGGTATGTGTTACTGGGGCGCCTGGGGGGCTCAGGTGATTAAGTGTCTGACCAGCTCAGGTCATGATCTCGCAGTTCGTGAGTTTGAGCCCTGTGTCGGGCTCTGTGCCGCCAACCCAGCCTGGAGCCGCTTCAGATTCTCTGTCTCCCTGTCTCTGTCCCCTCCGCTGCTCACGCTCTGTCTGTCTGTCTCTCTCTCTCTCTCTCTCTCTCAAAAATAAATAAAACGTTAAAAAAAAAAAAAAGGAATGCGTGTTCGGTGTTACATTATGTCCGGCATTCCACGGAAAGCACCTTGAGAATAGGTGACTTTAATTATCGTCAGGAACAGGGGACCCCAGAGTCTCTCAGGCCCCTAAACGAGAAAGCCCAGAGGGCGGACCCTCGGGCACGGCTCCAGGTCAGTGACACTGGGCAGGGGTGCGGTGCGGAGGGAGGGCAGGCAGGCCCCGCACAGGCCTGGGGCATCTGGGGCGTCTGGGTAGTGGCTCTGCGGTCGGGCAGGCGGAGGCCCACGCACGGGGCGCACCCGTCTGCTCTTCCAAGGCCCAGCCCTCCCCCTGCCCCTCTCAGGACCGTCTCCTCCCCTGACCTCCAAAGCGCTCCAGGTTCTCCCAGGACCTTCTGGACCATTCTGCTCGTGGTCCCCTGCCCCTCCCTCCGAGCGGGCCGTGGCTCTCACTCCGCGCCCTCTGCAGCCGCCGCGCGCCACGGTCAGTAACGCCAAGGGCTCCTTACGCCTCGAAGGTCTTGTTGACGAAGGGGCAGCGCCCGAGCTCTGGATCTGAGTGTGTCCCGTGAGCCAGCCCAGCCCCCGCACCCCTGCCCCGCCCCCGAGGCCCTGGCCGGGCCACACCCGAAGGCAGGCTTTGAGCCACTTTGCCAAGGTGTGGGCTTCATAGAAGGGGTGGGGGGTGGCTGCTTCCGGAAGGTGAATTTCCAATTGTAAATGTCTGGGGCTTTTTGGCAAGTGTCCCCGCCGCCCGAAGTAGGGGTCCAGCCCGAAGAGAAGGAGCCTGCGGGCTCTCCTTCCCGTCTTGTGAGAGCTCCGCCCACATCCGTCTTTAGAATTTGACTGCACAATTCCATCTTGAAAGAAAAGCCAGACTCGTAAGCCGGGTCCTCAGGCTCCCAGGGCCCCCCAACCAGAGGGGAGGAGGGAGAAGGCAGAGACGAAGGTCCCGGGCTTTGTGGCCGGAGCGCTGGAATGCTTCCGCGTCGTGTTGCCAGGTTTCAATGAAGGGGTGGTGGATGATCCTAGGCAGACGTAGACTGAATTTCTGGAGGCTTCCAGGGAAAGCCCCTCCCTCACGCGTGTCTGTTACATCGCAGGCCCTGAATGCAGCTCTGTAAACGGCCACAGCTGTGTTTACAGTCAGCGACCATGGGACGTGGGGACTTAGAAGGCATAAAGCCACAGCTCTGACAGGTGGTGAGCTCCCGGTCAGGAGAGGCATGCGAGGAGTGCACTCCTGGCCACCACCCTGCCTGGCCAGCATGTGGACTAGATGGCTTCCAAGCCCTTCTCCCACCCAGGAGCTCATGAGTCCACAATTCTGAAATCAGGGGATTCTACCAACGTGGATTAAACGCTTACTGTGTGCACCTCCCACACCCCTTTGGGCAAAGCAGTGACTCGAGTGGCTGCTTCCTGGACACGCTCCGAAGCAAACAGATGCGCGGCCACCCGGGGTGGGGGTGGCGGGGGAGGCGGCTTCCCTGCCTGCGGCTCCAAGGCTGCGATTACAGGACCTTACATGAGCACCTGCTGTATACCACCAGGCGCTGCCTGTAGCAGGTGCTGCACCTGCCTTGGGTTTTTGGTCCCCTCCACAGCGACAGGGGCGCTGGCTGGGGGAGAGGCGAGGGCCTGGGGGCGGGGCCAGAAAGGCCCGCGGAGGCCGAGGGAGCCTGGTGCAGCTCAGCCCGTTTGCGTGAGATCCCGAGACCCCTGATGCGCCCCTATCAGGCTGTGAGTCTCGCTCCTGTCATCCTTCACCCCCGCGACTTCTCTGCATCTGGAGAGCACGGCTCCCGGCCTCGGCCGTCCCGGAAACGCTGCAGGGCCCCTGGGCGACGCCGCTCTGCCCCCGGAGTGGCCAGAGCCGATTAATTGTTCATAAAGCACTTAGACACTCTCGGGCGACAAGAGCCATGTCACAGCAGCATTATTTCATTACCGTCCCTTGGAGACGAAGCCATCAGTGAGCGAGGCTGGAAACAGGCCTGGGAGCCGGGCCCGGGCCTCGCGCCAGCGGCCCTGGGGACTGTGGGCAAGTCACTTAACTCCTCTCAAAATCCCCAGGCGCCTGAGTGCGGGTGGGAAGGGGGGTGGGGGCTGAGAGCAGAGAGCTCCGCCCGGCCCTCCTGGAGCGTCCCCTCTGCCTGCACCCCACCACGCGCGTCTCCCACCCAGGTGGCTGGTCCGCGTGGGACCCCAACGGTCTCCAGGGACCCGCGACAGGCCTCATCGGTGACGGTGTGCGCCATCGGCAGCCCCGGGCACCTGCAGGCACCTGCCGGGCGGGGCTCCAGCTGTCGGTCCCTCCTTCCTTCGGCAGACTGGGGAACATTCTGGAAGCAGCCTCCTGATGCTGAGATGGGTGATTGGACACCTGGTCCCACAGCAGCCGCTCCGCTGGGGGCTGAGCCCGCAGCCGCAGCTGTGTGACACGAGTGACAGCCTGCCAAGGGGGACGCAGTGCAGCCCCTCCCGCCCCTCCCTGCCCTCAGGGGAGGAAAAGCACTTTATGACCATTTTTCTGGCGTGGCCCCTGGGGGCGCCTCTCTTCCTCCCCCTTTGGCAGACCCAGAGCAGCAGTGCTCCTCACCCCTCCTCCCTGGAGCCTCCCAGCCCGTCCTGCCCTCGGTGCCGGGAGGCCTCTCCCAGCCCTGTCCCCACTTGCTCCGTGAGCTCCAGGTCCAAGCTGGACCAAGGGAGGTGGCCTGGACCGCCTTGCCCTCTACCCTTCCCAGTCTCCGAACCGCTGTGATTCTACCCGATCCCCCCGGCCCCGCCCCTGCCCCGGCCAGATATCCCTGGGGTAGCAATGCCTGCATTCTGGAAGTATCCACAGCAGGTCTCCGGGGCCAGCCAGACAAGCGCAATGCAGAGCTAAGAGACGGCTCTGGAGCAGACCACGGGCTCCACCCCAGCCCCCCACCAGATGCAGGATCCCCGGCCATTGTCCCTCACTTTAACAATCGGTACAGCGGGCCACAGTCCCCGAGAGCAGACACAGGGCCACGGCGAGCTCGCCCGGGGAAGTGACGGCCTCAGACACACTGCTCCCCACCTTGAACCTCAATTTTGCACTTGAGGGCCGTGTGGTCCGCTTTCTCCGAGTCTCCCAATGCCGGTGGAGGGAGTCTGGGTGGCACTGGGCGTCTGCCCTCACATGGCCTCTCCGCCCCTCTCGGTGTCTGTCCCACACTGGGGACAAAGCTCGGGGGTCCCTTGCAGCCAGCAGAGCCACCTCTTGACCCCTAGCCTTGTCCCCAGGCCCTCGGGGCCTGTCACATGTGTTCACATGTCTGTGCCTCCTGCCCCTGCTCCAGGCCCCTCCCTCCCCCGCAGCCCCCAGCACATGGGACAGGCCCCCCCACACCGCGGCTGGGGCCCCACAGCTTCTCCCGGATGCCGTCCATCCCCACGAGCCCACGAGTGGGGGCCCACGCAGTGGCTCCCAGGGGCCCTCAGAGCGTCCACTTTAGGGCCCCGCGCCCACTCTGGAACACAGAGGCCTCTCCGGGAAGGGCTTGGCCGAGAGGTGTAACCGTGGTGGGGGGCGCAGACCCCTGGCTCCCTTCCGCACGAGCAGCCCCCGCAACCCCCAGGGCCTGGCCCACAGCAAGGGTCAGCGGTTAGCACGGGCGCCTGGGCCCCCACCGGGTCCCGCCTCCCTGCACGGGGCCCCCGGGCGATGTGCGCGCTAAGCACTGGGCCAGCGCGTGACTTCCTGCACTTGTGAGCTGCCAGCCCGGGGTCCCAGTGGCCCCCCTCCGGAGCAAGGCCGGGGGCCAGCCGCTGAAGGTCCCGCCAAGGCCTCACCGAGGGTGACGGAAATCCTATAGTTGCCCCCATTAGGCCCCTCCCCCAGCACGAGCGCCAGGCGGAGGTCAATACAAGCCATTTGCTAAATGATCACAAAGTGGACAGGTCAGATTACCGCGGCCTCGCTTCAGGAGACGTGGGTGCGGTAAGAGCCCGTGGAAGGAAGGGCTGAGGCTGGGCGGGCAGTGCCGGTGTCCCTACCATGCTCCAGCTCCGTCCTGTCCTGCAGGCCCTCGGCCACAGGTGCCGCACACGTGGGCGTGGAAGTCTCCGGGTGTGAGCCAAGCCCAGGGGGCAGGTGGAGGGTCGAGATCCAAAGGAACGCTCCCTGCAGACACAGAGTGCCAAGGTCCTGAGGCAGAACAGGGCCGTCCGGACACGGGCACCCCTACCGTGGGGCTCCTCCCAGTGGTCCCTAGGGGACAGGAGGCCAGGCGCTGGGGAGGGAGGACCTGGGAATCACGCGCCCCACCGCCCCATCCTGAGTCCACTCGGCCCGAGGGGGAGGGGGTCAGTCAGCATCGCCATCCGCCTTCGCCGAGTGGGGGGCCCGCTGCCAGCGGCCCCGCCAGCGGCCCTGCTCACTCCTGACACCTTCCCGGCACGCGCATCGCGAGTCTCACCGGACCCCACGTTTCCACCCCGAGCTGAGCTTACGCTTCCCTCCGCAGACCCCTCATCCTGTGGGGGTCCGGCAGACATCGCAGCCCTAGTGGATCCAACATGACCCCCCGGCACCCCCAAGCTGCCCTTCCCCACGTCCTCTGGATCAGCAAGAGTGGCCCTTGCAGCTGAATCTGTGGCCCTGGAACCAAGGCTGTAATGTTAGTGTCACTGGTCACCTCGCCAGGTGCTGTGCGGCTCTGCAGCACTTCTGTGGCCTGGGACTCACTGAACACCTCCTGTGTACTAAGCACTCGCCTAGTACCTCCTGTGCACTAACACTCACCAAGCACCTCCTGTGCACTAAGCACTCACCGAGCACCTCCTGTGCCCTAAACACTCACCTAGTACCTCCTGCATACTAAGCACTCACCTAGTACCTCCTGTGCCCTAAGCACTCACTGAGCACCTCCTGTGCACTAAGCACTCACTTAGTACCTCCTGTGCACTGACACTCACCTAGTACCTCCTGTGTACTAAGCACTCACCTAGTACCTTCTGTGCACTAAGCAGTCACCTAGTACCTCTGTGTACTAAGCACTCACCTAGTACCTTCTGTGCACTAAGCAGTCACCTAGTACCCCTGTGTACTAAGCACTCACCTAGTAACTCATGTGTCCTAAACACTCACTGAGCACCTCCTGTGTACTAAGCACTCACCGAGCACCTCCTGTGTACTAAGCACTCACCGAGCACCTCCTTGCAAAGCAGCAGCCCCAGTGATGTGGGAGATGTGGACTCTGCAGTAGGGAGTTTGTTCCCTCCTTTGGTGGCATCGGAGGGGACAGATAACGCCTGCTGTGTGACTAAAGCAGTGACAGTATTTCCTTCATGTACCGAAGCCCACGGGGCTACTGGGGGGTCGCTACCCTGGAGCGCAGGGAGGGAGGGCCTTCCAAGCCAGCTCGAGGGCCTCTCCATCTCTAGAGGTATGTGAGGGGTGCCTGGGGGGGGCTTAGTCACTTCAACATCTGACTCCTCTTGATTTTGGCTCAGGTCCCGACCTCACAATTTGTGAGATTGAGCCCAGGCTGGGCTCTGCTCTGAGCGCGGAGCCCGCTTGGGATTCTCTCTCTCCCTCTCTCTCCCCCCTCCCTGCTCACTCTCTCTCTAAAGTAAATGAATATTAAAAAGAAAAAAGAAAGAACGAACAAACGAAGAGGTACTTGACGGAACCCCGTGTGTCAGAGGAAGCTGGAGCCAGTAGGACTCTCTCGGCAGCAGGCGGCGGTGTGGACAGTGATGTATGTAGAGAGGAATCTGGAATCTCCTACCGTTGCCTCTGCAGCTGGTATGGGCTCCTGCCTCGGCACCTGTGTCCCTCTCTGGTCCTGGGGCGACACGTGACCATCTCTGCTTGTCCCGAGAGTGTCCCTTGGCCCAGCACGCGCCAGGGCTCAGGGATGGACCCGAGCTTGCCGATGTGGGGGTACCCAGACTCCCACCAAGTCGTCCTGTTCTCTTAACTTTTAAAACTCGTTCATTCTGTTTGCTGACTGTGGCAGGAGGGTGTCTAACAGGCGCTGTGCTGGGCAGCACCCGCGGGTCCAGGCTGCACGTGGCTGCTGACCACCCTCTCCACTGCGGGTGGCCACCCACAGCCCGTGTCCCCGAGGCAGACAGGCCCAGTGCGACACCCGGGGATGCGCGGAGCTCCTGGAGCCCCGGAAGTGCAAACCGTCCGGGTCAGGAGAAGAGGTCCGATGGGTCAGCAGATCCCGTGAAGACAGGCGTGCGAGGGAGGGATTGGACAAAGGAAATAAATGCATCCCGTGACCTCGCAGGTGCGTTTCCAGCCCCCCCTTCATGGCTGTCACCTTCTGTGCTTTGCGTGAAGTGATAGAACCAGCCCAGAGAAGCGTGCTGCGTGGGTCAGCGGGCCGCAGGCACATGGCGGTGCCTGTGTGAGCGGCCCCGGACGGAGCGAGGGCACCCCGGCCCCACAAGCCCGGCGCCCACCCTGCCCTCTGCCTGCCGTGCTCGGCCCGCGCCCGGGAACCCTGGTGCACCGGGCACGGTCAGGGACCTGCCGCGGCCCGGTTGGACAGTAGCCGGAGGCAGGGCCAGGCCCCCGCTTGGAAGGCTTTGACAAGTGTCTCTTCTCTGCTGACGCTGGGGGCCGTTTGTTCTCCATGACGTCCCGCAAGCCTTTGCAGGGCAGCCGCAGCAGGCGGTGACCTGGGCTGTCCACATGGGGCGGGTCACCCTCCACCCCGCTGGGCTGCAGGCAGGGAACCGGGGACCAAGTCCAGCTCCGACCCCGCCAGCAGTGGTGGGACCACCGCAACCCTTCGGGCATGAGGACCCTGACTCGGGGTGCAGCCCTGAGGCTGTGCAGGGGGAGGACAGGGTGCCAGGAACGGAAGTCCTCATCCCACCCCACGGGGATGACCGCGGCCATCTGCCTCTCCCTTGCTGGGGACGAACCCAGCGCAGCTCCGGAGTCGGCTGCAGCGGGAGGGAGCCGGGCGGCACCCGGTCTGGCAGTGGCCCCAGCTCTCACCTCGTCCTCCCTGCCCACCCCACAGGCATCCACGGCCCCTCTGACCCCCTGAAGCGGTCAGTGCCCTCTGGGGCATGGTGCGGTGTCCCCCCAACCCCAGGCCAGGCCCGGAAAGCCGGGGTGCTGGCCGTGGGAGGGCACAGTCAGGGGAAGACAGAGCCGGACGGCTGGGTGACAGCTGGCCCCGTGGTCCTGAAAACGCCCGGGAACAGTTGGGGCTGCTCCCACGGCAGCTGGACACGCCTCCTGGCGGGTCCGGGGACAATAATTAAGACTCAGGTTTCCATCGAAAAGCTTTATTGCCAGGAGGAGTTGTAAATCAATGGACAACATTTTTATCACAGAACGAAAATTAATTATTCAGTGTCGAACATGTTCTCGCTCACTCGCTGCCGGCGGGGGTGGCTGGACGCGGGGTGGCCCGACAGCCCCAGCCCGGGCGGCCACGGAGAGGGCCTCCCAGGGCCCTCGGTGCAGGGCGAGGCTGGGAGTCAGGGAGGGGCACGCTGCCGTTCCCGAGGCTCTGCGGCCCGAGGCCTCCCCCCTGCATGTGTGAGGCACACACGTCTGGCAGGTTCCGTGAAGCTGATGGCCTGGAGGGGGCCAAGCTCCAGGAGGCCGGGCGGCACCTCGCTTCCCTTCTCTCTGCTGTGCTGGCCGCCCTCTGCCAGGGCTCGGAGGCTGGGGCCTGCTGAGGGTCCAGTGACTGCCCCCCTACCCCCCCCCCGTCCCCCAACCCCCCCCCCATGCTGCTGTTCCTCTGACATGCTGAGCAGGGGGAGGGGCTTGGGGCTTGATCTGGGGGAGTGGGACAGTCATTGTTTATTTGAGGATTTCAGGGGCCACCCCGAAGCCCCCCGACCTGGACGCGGGGCCCCCCATCCTCCCTGCGGTCACCGCCCCGGGTGCCCTGGGTGCAGGGGGAGCTGAGATCACCTGTCCCTGAGCAAGGGCTGGATGCACCTGGTGTCCGAGGAGCGGGGTGGCCCCATTAGGGGACGGGGAGGGGCCAGCACCTGCTGCTTGGGACATTGATTCACTTACACATTTGGCCAGAACTCACGGGGCAGGTGGGGAGCAGAGCTGAGTGGAGGCTCAGTGGCGGGCTGGGGTGCGGATGCTCTCAGGACAGCTGCCCACAGACCCCACGACGGGCTCCCGATGGAGAATTTGGCCTTGAGGAGGGGAGGAGCTCCGGGCCCTGCTGGGAGAGGAGTCTGATGGGGAGGGAGCCGGGGGTGCCGGGCCTCGGGGAAGGGGTGGCGAGGGCCCCAGGTGGGGGCGGCCACCGTCCAAGATGCGCTGACGCTGACATGGAATTGTTACCGCCAGGCCCCCCGGCCCCTCGGGCGCTGACAGCTCTCCAGTGCTCCCGGGGCCTCGGGGAGGTCCTCCCACACTGGTCCTCTGCCCCTAACCTGCCAGCCCTCTGGCTCCCGGCTTCTCCTTTCCTTCCCGCTCTGTCCCAGCCTCGGGTTCTGAGCCTGCGCGTGCCCAGGCCCTGGGTCACAGGAGGCAGAGAGAGGTGGCCAAGGGGTGGCCAGGAGGGCAGAGCGTGGCAGCCAGGCAGCAGCTGCACCAGGTGCGGTCGGGCCGTGTGCCAGAGCCCGGGGCAGGGACCAGGGAGGGAGCCGGGGCGTGGGGAGGGCAGGGCTCTGGGCCTCACGTCGTGTTGGGGAGCAGGGACCCGCACAGGCACGGGCCCAGCAGGGGGCTCTGGAGTGTCCGAGGCCATGTCAGTGCACAGTGTGGTTCCAGCAGACAGGCAGGCACAGAGGATGGTGACGGGCGGACCACGGGGCCCACAGGACTGGACGAGCGCGGCCTGAGGGCCCGGCAGAGTGGACTTCACCCTGAGGGCAGGGTGGCTTGAGGCTGGACATGACCTTCAGGAAGGTCACTTGACAGCAGGACAGGACAGATCTGGGACGGTGAGACCAGAACAGGGAGGAGCAAGAGGAAGGGAGGTCTGGACCCCCGGGGTGGGGGGACATAGGCTCCATTCAGGGCAGCGCAGCCGCATGGGTGCAGCCAGGAGGGCTGTGTGGTGGAATCACCCTCACCTTGGTCCCTGCCCCAGGGTGGTGGACGAGGTCCAGTGAGGGCAGGGAGACAAAGGCTCAGGAGTCCCTCGGGGGCAGGAAGTTGGGCAGGGACATTGGGCTTGCCCCCACGCCTGCCAGGGCACCAAGTGCACAAAGTCCAGACTTTCCTGACTTTGAACCTCAGGGCGCCCTAGTGAGGGGCGCTGGTCATCCTCGTGTCCCTGCAGACGCCGGTTTCTTGAGAGGAGGGCTGGGGGCGGGGCTCCTGTCTGTCTCGGAGTCAGCGCCCGACAGCAGCCAGCTGGGCTGGCATTCGCACACTGTGGGCCTTGTCCTGGGCCTCAGTTTCCTCAGCCTGAAAATGGGGTTACTCCAGGGCACC
>NC_043700.1:191598381-191609431 GCF_006229205.1 Suricata suricatta
CTCTCTCTCTCTCTCTCTCTCTCTGCTTAATGAATAAGCAAACAAAATAAAATAAAACAAAATGGAGTTACCCCTTCCCAGGGCAGCTGTGCCAACTCTAGGGTGTCCTCCGTTGGCAAGGAAAGTTGATGCCCCAGCCTGCCATCCATGCCAATCGGATGCCTTTGAAGACTTAAAGCTCCACCCAAGGAAGGGCTCCTGGGGTGCGGGGGCTGGGGGAGGGCCGAGGGTGGGGACTGCCCCGTCCGTGTGGCCGGGGCCCCGTTACTATCAGATACGAATACTTTCAACGCTGATATTCACAAGCCTCCCCTGAGGCCGGGCCGATGGACCATCGCCAATGGCACTCAGCTCAAAAGAGAATATTGATCTGGGGGAGAGAGAGAGGCCACTTTTTTTAAAAACCCAAACCTATAAAACGCTGAAATCCATAACCCCCCAGTTCCCAGGCTGTAGAGTGACATCCAACCCGAGCTGTGGTCTCGGTGGCCTGGTCAATGCGGCTCCATTAAGGGCCGCCCGCCCGCACCCCCCGCCTGCCCACCCAGGCCCCCGTGGCCGTCGAGATTAATATGTGCCTCCGGGTTTTAATTCTGCGTCCATTAGTGTCACGGTGCCGGCTGACCGGCTCAGCTGTCGATCCCCAGGACGGCCGCCCAGGAGGCCCGCGCCCCGTTGGGGTCAGCAGGGGACTCGGGGACAGCGCTGCTGGCCTGAGGGCAGAGGCCGGCACATTTCCCAGCCCGTCCTTCTGTGGAGAATCTGGTGTCCCTCCCGGTGCCGAGCGCGGGAGCCCGAGGAGGTCACGTGAGCCTCCCGGTGGCCCGGCTCACAGGACACCCCCGCTGGGGCTGCGCTGCCCGGTGCCGGGTCCGCCCCCGAGCGTGCGCTGTGTGGGGCAGAGGGAGGTCCCGCGGCGTCATCTCCCGCCGAGCGCCTCGCAGTCGTCAGGATCTCCGTCCCCTCTTGCAGGTGAGGGTGCAGAGACTCTGAGCCTTTATGCCACTTGTTAAGGGCACGTGGCGGGTAAGCGAGCAAGGCAGGCTCCGACTGGCCCCCAGCCTGCGCCCTTGCCCCTCACGGGGGACAAAAGGGACAGAGTATGAAGAAAAGTCCTCGGCCACGGCCAACCAACAGGGTCCCCAGTGGTCAGGACCCACGGTGTTTGCTGCACACACAAGGTGACGTGAAGGAGCCCAGACGCCTTGGGGGAGGGGACAGGGATGTGAGGTGTCTCCCTGGGGTCTTCCAGACAGGATGTGGGGCCGTCCATGACCCAGACAGGAGCAAGGAGGCCTGTAGGACCAGCTAGGGCCGTCCAGGCCTGGCCCGGGGTTGGTCGTAAGATCTGCCCCAATAACATCCAAGCAGGGGGAGCTGACGGCGAGCCAGTGGCAGGCTGGCAGGGGTGATCTCCACCGCGCCTGGCCCTTCCCTTTCCACACCTGACCGGTGATGGCACAGGGCCCAAGCGCGGGGTGACCTCAAAGACCGTGAGCATCTTTCAAGAGCAGTGACAGGGCTCCTGTGGTGGGTGCAGCTGGGGAGGGGACAGGGTGGCCCTGGAGGCCCAGGCCTTGGGTAGGACCCGCTCTGCATCCCACTGCTGCCAGCGTGGCCTCGGGCTCAGGGCCAGTTTCTGCTTCCTCCCCTGCGAAACGGAGACTGCAGGAGGCCAGCAGAGGGCAGGGGCCCGCAGGCGCCTCCTGCGACCCCGCATGCGGGCTTCCTGTGGGCAGGGACAGGGTCACGTGTCCCCCTGTAATGACACTCTAGATCCTGTGTCACTTTCCAAACTTACATAGTCCTTTCACATTTCCTCGTCTGAGAGTCATGTCTCGGGGTGCCTGGGGGGCTCAGGCCGTGAAGCGTCCGACCTCGGCTCTGGTCATGATCTCACAGTTCGTGGGTTCGAGCCTCGTGTCGGGTTCGCTGCCGTCAGCTTGGAGCCTGGAGCTGCTTCGGATTCTGTGTCTCCCGCTCTCTGCCCCTCCCCCGCTCGGGCACGAACTCTCTCTCTCAAAAATAAACAAACATAAAAAAAGAAAAGAAAATTGTGTCTCTGCCATGACACAGGTTTGGGGAAGGAATTGGGGTCCAGTGTGACCAGCCAGGGCTGAGCCGCTCTTGTCACCCCTGCCCGGCGCCCGGCAAAGCCCCTGCTGGTCCCTGGACCTGGGGAGGAGGCCCCGGGGCAGGGAGTCCACCCCCCCACCTGCAGCCAGGGACGCCGCCTGCCGCTCAGCCCCCGCCCCCAGGAAGAGCTCCCGGAACAGAAGTCACGTGAGGGGGGAAGGTGCTGTGAGCGGTGTCCACCCAGGATCTCAGAATGGGGCCGGAGGCCACGAGCCAGGGTCTTGAGGAGCGATGGCCCCGTCAGGACCCCGGTTCCCAGCGCCTCCGTGGCCGTCGTGGGGACCGCCCCATGTGGTGTCACCGGCACAGCTCCTCACATCTGCTTTCAGGACCCACACGTGTCCCCCTGCGCTGGCCCAGCACAGCCCCGGGGGGATGGCGGCCAGGCTCCCGCCACACAAGGCCGCGCCTCCCCGCGCCGCCCCCCACCTGCCCTGCAGCCCTGTGAAAGGACATCTGGAGCCGGTGCCTGGTTGACAAACCGCTGTGTCTGCGGCCCCCCGGAGGCCGGGTCCCCCCAGGACACGGTCTGAGCTGAGAAGGCCCCACAGCAGCAGTCTGGGTGCCAACTCCCATGTCCAAGTCCCCACGGGGACAGGGGCTCACAGCGCGCTCAGGCCTACCGCTTCCGGACCCCCCGAGGTAAGGGCCCCCCGCCAGCTTTGGGCTGCAGGCAGTGCGGCGTGGCTGCGCACCTCCGAGCGGGAGCACCTCCGAGCAGGAGCATCTTCGAGCGGGAGCATCTCCGAGTGGGAGAACTTCTGAGTGGGAGCACCTCCGAGCGGGAGCATCTCCAAGCAGGAGGACCTCTCAGGAGAACCTGAGTGGAGGACCTCCCCCCAAGACGGGTCTCTGTTGCCCTGTCCCCCAGCGAGGGTGCCCGGTCCTCACTGTCTGCCCCTGTGACTGGCTGCAGCTGTGGGCTGGGGGGCAGGGGGAGAGGAGCGCCCGAAGCTCCATCTGGCACCCCCCGACGGAGGGAGTGGCGGCAATCTCAGATGAAGACAGATTGGCAGCGGGGGGCTGCTCTTCTGGCACTGGGGGCGCCGGGGCTGGGGGGTCCAGGGGCCAGGAGGGGCGTGCCCAGGGGCCAAGGAGAGTTGGGGGCTGGAGCTGTAGTCAGGGGCAGGGGGGCACCAGGGACAGGGGTGCTGCAAGGAGAGAGGAGGAGCCTGGGGGGCAGCCAGTTCTGTGTGGCCCTGGACCAACCCCCTGCACCGACCTTTGCATTTGCGCCCGCCCCCTTACCTGGAGCACACTTAACCCCGGGCTACGAAGCGTGGGGATGGGGCTTGGCAGCCGTGACTGTCCAGACGGTTGGACGTCAAACTCCTCCGGCCAGCGGAGCCGGCGCGCCCCAGCCCTTCCCTGAGGAGCGCAGGCAAACACACGGCATTTCCCCCTTCTAAACCCAGCAGGACAGGTGCCACCCTCCCCAGAGCACGGCCCCTCACCTGGTTCGCCGACATTTGTCACCAGCGATCACTGTCCCCCGAGGCCCCCCCAGGGAGGCCGGCGCCCCCACCCCGCTCTCCGACTGCAGAATTAAAAGGCGAGGCTGTTGCGGGCGTTGTGACAGGCCGTGTAGCCAGCTCTGGTTACACAGGGCTGGGCGTCGGCGGCGGGACAGACGGCCGCTCCCCACAGGCCGGGCCTCGAAGCTTCTGGAGGACGCGGCGGCGGCTGCACCGGGTCCCCTTCCCTGTCCCGGAGGCTGGGGTCTGGAGGCGTCGGGTGTCTGAGCGCCACGGGCCCAGCCTTGTTCCGTGTGAGGGGCCCTGGCCACACAGCAGGTCACTGAGCTCCTGGGGTTTTGTTAGTTTTTCCCAGCATTCTTTAAATTCCGAAGCTTAGCCCAGGGGGTGCTCACAAGACAACCTGCTCCCCAAATACTCCAGGAGTCACGACACGCACACACAGGCACGCACAGGCACACGCGGGCGTGCGCACACGCGGGCACAGGGCCTGCCTGCACGCGCACGAACACGCATGTGACGCCCCCTTCATGCTAACGACCGAGCTCCCCGTTCCGTTCTGGGGGTCTGCTGGGACCCGCCACCCGGCTCTGCACGAGCTGCCCCTCCCTGTGCTCAGCCAGTCTCTGTCCCTTTTACAAAGTTCAGCCCGACGGTCACCTCCCCTAGCTGGGCTCCTGCTGCCCTGCTTTACTTCCCTTCACCCTGCACATGCGGCCCCTGTGGTCCATCCCTTCCACCCCCACCCCCCGCCTCCACTGTGAAATCATAACAGTCTTTGACCCGGAGCCACATCTCCTGGGTCTCTCGCAGGCCCCGGGGCCTGGAGCACAGTAGGTGCTCAGTAAATAGTAACTGAATATATGACTGTCCCCACCTTGTGCCAACAATAGAGGTTCTAACCCACAGATTTGGACCCTTGCCCGTCCGCTGGTTTCGCTGGAATCCTGTACTTTTGCTGGCCCGGGGGTGGGCCCGGCGTTTCCCGGCTTTTCGGAGGAGCGGGAGGCAGCCCCGTCCCTCCCGCAGGGGAGGCAGCTCCGCCCCAGCAGAGCGTCCTGAGCGGCGGCCTCATTTCTCAAGATGTGCGGGCATCTCGCGCCTGAAGGATCTCGCGCTCCAGGAAACGGCCAGCACGAGGCCTCGAGGGGAGGCACTCGGGCAGCGGGCAGTGGCTCAGACCCTCGGAGATGCTCTGAGCCCGAGGCCCCGTGCGGAGCTGTGGGCACGGCAGTCACGCACCAGTGTCCCGGGGCAGCCACACCCAGGGACCCCGGACCGGGCGGGTCAAACAGCAGCTCTGGAGGCCACGAGCGAAGTCCGGATGTCACGGGGCAGGTTCCAGAAGGAACTGTGAGGGAGACGCCGTCCGGGGCTCTCTCCTGGCTTCTGGGCGTTCGCTGGCGTCCTTTGCCGTCCCTGGCGCGCCGACACATCACCCCCTCCTGTGGCCCGCCCTCCCGTCCGCACCTGGCACTGTCCTCGCGAGAGCGTCCATGTTTCTCCTCTCAAGGACACCGGCCACCGGGGCGAAGGCTCATCTCTTCCTGTATGGCCGCACCACACTTCCGCCCGGCGACTTCTGCAAAGACCCTATTTCCAGAGAAGGTCGCATCCACAGGTGCAGCGTGGGGACCTGAGCGCGTCTCTCTGGGAGACGCAATTCCACCCACAACAGTCTCTGGGGCCACGGGCCCCCTGAGGTGGTGCAGCCAGGACGTGGAGGGAGAAAGCCAGAGCCTCGGGCCAGCCCTGGGCACCCCGCGAAGAGACGGCGGGGATGCAGAGGACGCGAGGTCAGGACACCGGGAGACGGCTCAGGGGACCAGCTGGGAAGGAGGGATGAGTCCGGGGCTGCAGGAAAAGGGGTGGGGAGGAGGCTTGTGCTTCCCGGGCACTGGAGAGGCCCACGGGAGGGGCTCCCAGGTCAGAGAGCAGGAGCCGGCACCCAGGCGCTGCGGGCCAAGCACGGTGAGGCCAGAAGCCGCCTCCAGCCTCGGTGACCAGGAGGCCCCCAGGAGAGGAGTGTCAGCAGGGGGCCGTGGCAGCCCCTTTCTCAGGGGGCTCCTGGGCCACACGGATTCCAGGCCCCAGAGCCGGGCCGCGGGCCTCACCTCCCCCACCCGCGGCGGTCCCCAGCCAGGCCAGCCTCCGACCAGCAGCCAGAGGAGCTCATAAAAAACAAATCAGCATCGAGATGACGTAGAGAACATGGGGCATCAGTGCTCCGTGTGCGGGAAAGTCCTGGCAGCACTCACGACGGGTGAAGAATTCGTGCACCAAATATATAAAGAGTCCCTACAAATCAATAAGAAAAAATAAAGATCAAAGCGCTGTTTCACAATAGGGGCAAAGGAACGGCCCATAAGCGTATGGAGAAAGGGCCACGTCAACGAGCAAAGTTCTAGCACGAAACGCCATCCCGTGTCCGCAGACTGGTGACGGCCGAGGGGACGCCCTGAGTGCTGGGGAGGAGGTCGGGGTCGGGACAGCGGAGGTGGGAAGCAGGCCCTGCAGGGCCCACGGGGAGCCCGGCACCTGGGAGAGCTTCTGCGACGGAGGGGTGCGCAGGGAGGGTGGGGGCAAGCCCCGTGTTCTGGGAAGAGGCGTCCCGACCTCCTCAGTGCCCGAAACGACACAGAAAACATCTCAGGCGGCTTCTGGGACGCACTCGGACTTGACAGTGAAAATGCTTATTCTGAAGCTGACCGTTTGAACGTCTCAGTCACGCTGACGGCTCAGGGGCCGGAGGGGACACGGGCTGGGGACCCAGAACACCCAGCCCTCGGCGGGAACACCTTGCTTCCCTGGGCCTCAGGGTGCCCGCCTGTAACACGGAGCCCACGAAATGGGCCTCGGGGCCGCAGATGCACCTGCAAGGATGTGCGGATGCTCCGGAGGGCGCTTGTCACCGTGCAGGGAACCACAGCAGGGCCGCCATGTCCCTGCCATCTTCCCGCGCCGGCTTCTCCCCAGCCCTCCCCCCTGCGTCCGCCCCAGGGCTGGGCACCCGTCCCTGGCCAACGCCCAGCCGCGCACCCACCGGACGGCGTGGGGGGCAGGGAGGCGCGGACCTGGCTGGCAGCTCCTATGCTCTTGCCCAAAGCGCGGGCGCGGCAGGACGTCCTCCTGTCCCGACCGGACGGGCCGCAGCCCCTCTCCCGCAGAACCTCCCCCACGCAGGGCTCCCCACAGACCCGGCAGCAGAAGGGGTGGTGGTGCACTTCCCAGGGAGCCCCCACCGCCCTGCTCCCGCTTCTTCCGGAAGGCTTCCCCCTTTCTCAGAGTAATTGGAGGTAGTCCAAGGCTGGCCAAGCCCCACAGTTGGCCCCTGTTGTATACGTGGACTTTGCTGTCTCGGGGTTCCTCACACTTCCCCCACCCAAGGGCACTCCCTCAGGTGGCTCACAGTCCAAGAAGGGACGGAGAGGGGGTGGGGCGCCAGCAGTGAGCCTGGAGAGGTCTGAAGTGGACGGGGGTCTGTGGGAGCACACAGGGTCCCCGACCAGCTCGGCCTCACAGCTAACCCCTGGTTTGCAGGTTCCCCCCCTCCTCTGGCCCCGTCTCCTTCCACCGAGGTCCTTACCCCAGACCTCCTGCAGGCCCCACGGCCCAGACTCGGTCCCGGGCAGTGACAGCTTGCTGTCCAGTCAGGCACGACTCAGGTGTGAGCAGGGCCAGTGTTTGGAGTTCGAGGCGAGAAGGTGCTTAGCCCCTGGAAACACCTGGCAACACCCCGGGTGCTGGGCCACAAGCTAGAGAGAGCTCGGGTCCCCACATGCCAGGCCCTAGAGTGTGACAGAGCCCTGGGCACCTGGCTGTGCCAGGCTTGATGCCTGTCCTCCCTCCACCACCACCCCCCTCTGACTGCATCAGTTGGGTGTCCGGGGGAAGCTGTGGGGAGGGGTGGCCAGCGGTCCAGAGTTGATGTTGGAGGCTGGGGGGTGAGGATTCTCCATGGAAACAAAACCAAGAGGAGATATCGAGAACAGGATAGATATGTGAGCTACGGAGGGATACAGACAGAGATTCGTTGTAAAGAACGGCTAACGTGGCCAGCAAACCCGGCAAACGCGAAGTCTGCAGAGCTGATGGCCCATTCAGAGTCCGAGGACGGGGAGCTGCTGTAGAACCAGAAGGGCCCAGCGTCCCAGTGCGAAGGCCAAGAGCAGGAGAACCCCTTCCCCTCGGGGAAGGGTCAGCCTTTTATTCCATTTTGGTCTTCAACTGATTGGACAAGGCCCACCCACGCCAGAGAGGGCAATCTGATCTCCTCAGTCTGCTGAGTCAAACGTTGACTCATCCAAAAATGCACCCTCCCCCGCAAAGCAGCCAGAATCAGGTTGGACCAAATGTCTGGGTACCCCCCACCCCAGTCATGTTGGCACATGAAATTCACCGTCGCAGGGGTGATGAGAAAGCTTTGGATAAAAATGGCGGTGAGGGGTGCCTGCTGGGGATGTATTTAATGCCGCTGAATTGTGCATTTGCAGACAATTCGATCATAAAGACCATGTTAATAGTTTGTCACACTTTAAAAAACACACACGACAGCTTTTTATAGTCACCGGTTTTACAGGTTTAAAAAGTTCTTGCCTCACTCTGGCGGCACATACACTAACACTGGAACTATCCAGAAAGATTAGTGTGGGCCCCGTGCATGCAAATCTGTGAAGCACCCCATTTTTAAAAAAAAATTTTAATGTTTATTTATGATTGAGACAGAGAGAAACAACACGAGTGAGGGAGGGGCAGAGAGAGGGAGACACAGAAACCGGAGCAGCTCCAGGCTCCGAGCTGTCAGCACAGAGCCCGACGGGGCCTCGAACCCACACACCACGAGATCACGACCGGAGCCGAAGTCGGATCCTTATCCGACGGAGCCCCCCAGGCGCCCCTCCATGTTTTTTTTAAAAGCTATAACGAGCTAAACTGTTTCCTGAGGCTCCAAACCAGAGTCCACACACTGCGGAGGGCCAGGGAGCCGGCCGGTCAGGAGCGCAGCCAGAGATCATGGCCGCACGCAATCATCGGGTCTGTTACAGGAAAGCTTTATAGACAGACACGGAAATTTAATAGAAAGAAATTTAAATTTCATTGGAAGTTTTCATGTCACCAAACATCCCCCGTATTTCTTTCCAACCTTTAAAAACCATGAAAACCATTCTCAGGAGGCCAGGGGGCCAAAAACACGGGCCTGGGTCTGACCCCTGACCCTGGAGCTGGGGCCAGGCCTCCAGGCAGGTGCCAGCCCAGGGCCGCGCCGGGTCCCCTGGGGGGCCGGGGGCCTGCTCGCATCTCACTGCCGGTCGGGACGGGCCCCGGGAACCTGGCAAGCGGCCGGTCCCTGCGGGGGCAGCGGCCGCGCGGGAGGGACCACATCCGCGCGGGGGCCTCACACCCGACCTTGTCCTCCCCCAGCCCCGCGCTGCTCCTGGGCCCTCGCCGCATCACCCCGCCCTGACCGCCCGCTTCAGCATCGAGGGGGACAACGCCCGCCCTGGGTTGCTGGGGACCGAGGGGTTCCCCAAGATGAGGCCTCTCACCGCTAACACGTGAGCGGTCCCTGGAACACCGGGGTGCGGGGGGGTGCTGGCCGCCTGACGGGCCACCCACAGCCTCCCCGGGGCGACCGACTGGTGAGTCTGCACAGGGAGGGGGCGGGCCGGGAGGGCAGGCGTCCAGCCTGGCACGGGTGGGTGTGCAAGAGCCTCAGTGTGGCACATGCGCAACGGAACACTCCTGGCAGCGAGCGCAACCTGTGCCCCACGCGGCCACAAGGCGGGGTCTCCCGGACACCGCGCCCCGCAAAGAGCCCAAGAGCGATTCCATGTTCCCAGAGCACAAAACAGGTGAGCCGGATCCAGGGGGTGAGGCTGGGGGAGTTCCTGGGGGGTCGGGGGGCTGCGGGGGCAGAAGACCCGGGCTGGAGGGAGGGCCCTCCGGGCTGTGGCTTCCCTCCAGTCCTGAGCCAGCGTGGGGGCAGGGAGTGGGGCGGCTCGGGGCTCAGCCCGCAGATCGGCCCCGCGGTGCGCGCAGGTGTGGTGCGCGCAGGTGCCGTGCGCAGGCTCCGCGCTCAGGTGTGTGGAACCGCGTGGTTTGCGCACTCAGCATAGACATCCGTGTGACAAGCCTTTATCTGGCGCCTCCATGGGTCTGGCTGTGAGCCGGGTGCTGGGACAGAACCGGAACCCTGCCGTGTCGTGCCCCTTGGCCCTCTCAGGGATCCCCTCCCCCCCAGGGGCAGGTGATCTCAATCTCCTGTCACAGATGAGAACGCTAAAGCCGAAGAGGTGAAGCCAGTGTCCTGAAGGCACGCTCAGCACCAAGACGAACCCCCACCCCCGCCGCCGTCGGATTTAGAAGCCGCAGTCCGTCTTCCCTCCCTGCAGCCCTTCCGGTGCCGGGTGGCAAGGGCTCCGATGCCCGCCGTCCCCTCCAGGACGCCCAGAGCTTCCGCCAGCCCCCGGACCTAAGAAGAGGCAGCCCCACCCCCCTCAGCCGGCTGTGCTGGCGGCCTGCGCTCCCTCTACAAATGCCCTGACAAGACGGGTCTCCAATGTGAACTCACCGCCATCAGCAGGGCCTCCCATTATAGCCAAATGAATAACTCCGTTTAGAGAAGTCGTTTGGAGCACTGCCCCAGACAATGACTCCTGTCAAAAGATTTACGAGGCTCATGGGCAATGCGGCAGGAGGCCCCGTGGGCCCCGCCTCTGCGTTTAGCAGCTCATGCAGAAAACAAAGATTGCAGAGTGGACCATTTTGCCGCTGAAATTCATGCCTTTTGACCCCAAATAGGGAGATAATCCCGGGGCTTGTTTCCACTTGAGTTTGGAGATGTTGTAAATAGCTGGCTTTGGGGCAGAACGGGTCACGTTGGCCTTGGGTGCGAAACACGTCAGCCCCACTGCTGAAGATGGCGGCCTGCCCCTTCATCCCCGCTCGGCCCATCAGCGGGCTCCCCCAGGAGAACGCTGTTTAAAACTGGGTGCCCGATAGGGTTTGGGAGGAAGTAGACGTCATCCACACCCATAGTGAAGACTGCAGATTCAAACATGATTTATTTTCTCCTTGGCTGCCAGGAAGCTCAAAAGCCAAGAAAGCTGAAGTACATCAGCAACATCGGTCCGTTATAAGATATGCATTCTCTTTTACGTTGGTACCGTGGCTTCTATGTGGATTTTATTATGCTTGTTGAATGTGCCTCATGCTGTAAGCCTTTCACTTCCGTTGTTGGAAACGTGGGGGTGTGAGTGAAATAACAAAGCAGAGCAGAGAAACGGCAGGACGCAGGCTGGGTGACAGCAGACCAGTCATTTGGCTCTTTGACGGCATGACGTGTCTGTCTCCTGGATGCGACCCTGCCTCTCGATGGGTGTGGAGCCCCTGTTAGACAGGCACCTGGTGACGGGCTCTCCGAAGCCTCAGCAATGTCT
>NC_043700.1:191609531-191629001 GCF_006229205.1 Suricata suricatta
CACACACACACACACACACACACACACACACACATGCATGCACGCACCTTGAACTTGGCCTTGCTCACCAGAACACAAACACCAAGGCCCCGGAGCAAGCCCCGCCCCCTGCGGCAGCCTCCCTGTGGGAAAGCACAGCATGGAGAGGCCCGGCCTGAGCGCTCTGGTCAACATGTTCCCAAACGCTTTGAGGTCTCTTGGGCGGAGAGCTGGTGGCGTATGTCTCTCTCTCCTTGAGTCTCCTGGGATGGGCTTGGAGCCTGCTTGAGTCCCACAGAAAGTGACAGAAGGGACGCCACACTCAGAGAGGTGACTCAGTTTCCCCCTCCCTCACTGGCACTCCCGCCAGGACCCCTGCCCCTCTGAGGGGCATGCCTGTCGCTGGCACTTCCCCCGACTTTGTGCTCACCCTGGACGGGGACGCCACCACCCTCAGCATCTGTTCACGCCCCACGCCCTCCACGTCCACCTCCCGCCCCACCCACGCCACCTCCCTGCTGCTCCAGACCTCGTGTCCCGCTCAGCCCCTCTCCCGAGGTGACCTCCTGCGTCCTGGCCCTGGCTCCACCCCACTCGCCTGCCAGCCTGTCGGGGGCACCGGGTCCGAGGCTCCAGCTGGGCGGCTGTGGTCACGTCGCCCTCCTCCCCCACCCATGCCCCTTCCCCACCACTGCCGCCGGCTCCTACCCGGTGCTCTAGACCCTCCACCCGGCCTCAGGGCTCATCTCTGTCACTTGAGTCTGCATGGTCGCCTCCCCGCGTGTCCCCACTGGGGTGTCGGCTCCTATCAGCATCTGGCACAGGACTAGTGTTCCTGGGACTCGGGTCAAATGGGTGAATGGAGAGCTTTGGGGGCAACCAGGCCCCCACCCCACCCCTGCTCTGTCCTGCACAGACTCTGTCCTGCACGGCCCACGGGTTCTCTCTCTCCCGCCTGACCCTGAAGGCAGAACGGGGCGCCTGCCTTCCAGGGTCCAGTGAGGGTTCCCAGCTGCTCCCAGAGGCCCCACCCCCACCTCCATCTGGCCCCTCAGCTGTGACCTTGGCCGCCTGACTTGAGGTCTCCGAGGCTCTGTCTTCGGTCTTTGCAGTGAGGACCAGCCCTGCGTGGCAGTGGGGGAAGGGTCCGTGGGGGAAGGTTCCGTGGGCAGCAGGCTGGAGACTGACGCCTCGGTGCTTTGCACCTCCTGACCCTGCTGTCCCCAGAGGGCTGCCCTCACGTCGGTGTGACCGCCATGCTCCCTCCGCAAACCAGAGGGCTGAAGGGGCCATCCACGCGGCAGCCACAAGAGTCTGGATTTGAACCTGGTCTGTCCGGCAGTGTTGGTTGGCCTGGGCAGGGGTTGGGATCTTTCCCGGAGCCCGATGGTGTCCTGTGAGCAGTATGACCACGCACGGTTGGGGAGGGGGGTCAGCTGTCCACACAGGAAGACCCTGCGGGGCAGGGGTCACGTCACCTGCGTACGGAGTCCCAGCTGCCCGGCACGCGACCGGGCGCACAGTAGGTGCCCAGATGGCTGAAGTGGATGGAAGGACAGCCGTACCGCGTGGGCCAAGTACACTGACCCCCCCCAGTGGCTGGACGATCGGCACTGTGGGCTGAGGGCCGCTGGCCAGCTGTCCCCCAGCGGTGTGTAAGGGGGCGTGGCTGACCCACCAGAGCGCCCTGCAGGCCGATGGCTACACTGAGGAGCCTCGGGTTACCAGGCTGCCCAGGCCCGTCCCTAGGGCGCAGCAAGCCGCCCCGGCTCACAAAGCAATCTGTCCTCTCAGCACCCCCCCTCACCCCGGCAAAGCCCCAGAGGCAGCACCTCTGAGCTGTCACTCCCTGTAACCTGATCGGCGACAGGACAGGGGTCTGGGGCACCAAGACAAGAGACATCTTAATGAATGGCTTTTCTGGAGCAGATATCTCTTAATGTGCTGGAGACTGAAATCCGGGCTTCCTGCGTGGACCGCTAGACGCGCCTGGCGGCTCTCCGGGGGTGTGGGCGTGGTCTGCGTGCTGGGGGCGGGGCTGGCAGCTCCTGTGGTGGGCCCAGGCTTGGGTCCCCTTACTTGGCTATATAATCGATGCTTCCACCCCCTGGGGAGCCCAGGCGAGGACGGTCCTTGGCAGGGAGGGGTAGGGCCGCCTGAAGCGTCACGTGCGGTTTTCCTGCAGAGACTCATCCCAAATTCTGCCGATCGGAAGGCCCTGGGTGCTGTGGCAACACCTGATTTGGAGGCCGAGCCCTGGACCTCCGGGGAGGACAGCTGGCGGTCAGCTGGTGCCTGACCTGACGAGGTGGCCCATAGGCCCCAGATGCACCTGACGGGAGTGCGGCAGGCCCTTAAAGACCAGGGGCCCCCAGGCAGGCGAGCTGGGGAGGACACAGCCAGTGGCCCCGGGGGCGCGTGGGCCCTGCTTGGAAGTGGCGAGCCAGGGCCAGGCGGGTGGGGGGACGGGAGGGGCGACAGGCCTGGGAACACCTGGGTGGGAGCTATGCCCAGCTCAGACGTCAGTGGGGCCATGACTGGGGATGACCGGGAAGCCACCTCCCTTCCAGGAGACGCTGCTGCAGCCACGGGGCCTTCAAGGCCCAGGAGTGTGTACTTGCCCCTGCACCTGTCTGGGCCTGAATCCGTGCCCATGACCGTGCGCTGGGCTCCAGACGGGTCTGTGTCCCTCACAGCTGCAGAAGAGGTCCCACATTCTGTTAGTGTCTTAAACACCCAAATCTGACCCCTGCAGTCCACACCGCGTCCACACCTCACACACAGCCCATATGTGGGCTGGGAGTGACCTCGAGGAGGGAGGGGGTGGGGAGGAAGGGAGGACCTCAGCCGCGCCTGTCAAGTTGTATTTCTTGAACTAGGAAAAGCGTCCTGGGCGACAGGGGTGGTGGCGGCCGGCCGGCGTGAGGACTCGTGAGGGCCCCGGGGAGCCTTGGACGGTCCTCGCTCATTCCCGGGTGTCTTGGACAGGTGGAGGCAGGACCCGCCCTGGAGGTGCAGGGGACACAGCCAACCAAAGCGGACCCGCCCAGAGAGCGCTCCGCGGGCACTGCAGGGTCCAGGGTGATTCCCGGCAGAGGGGCAGGGGTGAGGGGCAGGTGGGCCTGGAGATGGAGGGGAGGCGGGCAGGCCTGGGGAGGCAGGGTCTGGAGGAAGCGTCGTGAGAGCCTGAGCTCAGAGTCCGGGAGAACATCATCGGTGTCGGGAGATGGGGGCGGGGCGGAGGGGCGGGGCGGAGGCACGAGGCTCCCATCACCGGAGAGGTGCTCACTGCCGCCTCAGGGCCACCATGGAAGATTCCATCTGGGGCTTGGGAGCAGCGAGCAGGGGTGGAGGAGTTGAAGCAGCTCCCCGGAGGGCCCTGACGATGCCATCTGTGCACCCCTTGTCCGGCCCTGCCCGGCCTGGGGTCTTGGCAGGACCTCTCTGGAGCAGCAGAGGTCATGGCCCCTGGCCTGTCCAGATGGGCCTGGGCTGACCCCGTCCGCGGCAGACGAGGACAATGGCCTCCGTTGTTGGCCCACCGCCCTCGACCACATTCTCCAGGGACCTAGTGACCCTGAACAGGGGCTGTGAGGAGGTCCCTGCTGACTCAGCGAGATGCCCATCCGCTAATGAAGGGCCGTTGGAAAGGGCCTTGACCTTGGTCAGCAGGCAGGAGCCCTGCCTCGGGGAGGCCACCGCAAGGAAGGAGTCGAAAGGTGCTGTCACTTCCTGCCCCGCCCACAGGCCTTGCCCAGCAGCTGGGGACAGGGCTGCCCAGGGGCCAGCGGGCACCGCTGCTGGGTCCAGGAGCCAAGGACACAGAGGATCACGGGGTTCGCATTTACAGCGGCCACTGTTCCCGGCGATGAGGGGCACAGCGATGACCACACCATCGGAGCAATGAGAGCCGGGGCCGAGGGCGGTCCCAGGGCTATCGGACGGCAGCGGGGTCCTAACCCGGAGTGCGCAAGGAAGGCTACAGGGCACCGGAGAGAGACCCAGAGGCAGGAAACGTGGACCGTGGGGAGCGAGAGAACGGCCACACATTTCCAGGAAGAGGGAGGAGCTAAGACAGCAGGTCAAGGCGGCCTGACTTGCACCTTGGATGGGAGAGGACACCCCAGACCAGGCTTGCCTTCCCGAAGGGAGGGGGCTGGAGGCGGTGGACCCCACGGGAGGTCTGGGGTTTATATACACGAGAAGCAGCAGGTGATAAATCCCTGTGACTCCCTGCCTCTATCAGGTCCCAGAACACGATGCTCAAGTTTAGGCAAAGCCCCCACGCTGCCCCATGCTGCTCCATGCCGTTACACACCCTTCCTTTTGGCCAACAGCCACCGGCAGAAGTCACCCGTGCTCCACAGTTACCCGTCACATAGGAGCTGTGTGGCTTCGGGCACAGAAGCTCCCTCTCTGAGCTGTGGTCCCTGTCCCATAGAATAAGCGTTCAATAATCCCTGTCTCACTCCCCTCCCACCCCACCCGCCGCCGGGGCCACTATCAAGTGCGTTGTGGGGAATGGACGTGATCAAAGAAGGCGACCGCGGTGATACCTCATTCTTTCCGCGGGAGTCCAGATGCTCTTCAGACACACGTAACATCTGCAAAACTTGACAACCTGTAGGTCAAAGGATTCACCTCGACAAACTCCACGGAGTAAGTTTCACACAGACGACGCTCTCTGACCGCAGTGCAATTACTTCACAACTTAACAGTGAGCATCCGACATAAGTGCGTGTACACAGGGACACCTGGGCTCGGGCGGCTGAGCGCCCCACTCAGCTCAGGCCGTGATCTGGGGGTTCGTGAGACTGAGCCCCGTGTCAGGCTGTGCACTGCATAAGAGCTGCTTGGGATTCTCTCTCTCTCTCTGCCCCTCCCCCACTTGTGCTCTCTCTCTTTTTCAAAATAAATAAATAAAAGATAAATAGATAAATAGATGGATAGATGCAGAAAAACTGCAGATCAGAAGGAGACTGGCAAATCCAACCTGCAGCGTGTTCAGGTGGCCCCAGCTCACTGCTGCAGGCTCCTGAGTCGCAGGAGGATTCGCGGCGGAGGCTCAGGGAGGGACAGTGGCCAGCACGAGGCAGAAGGGGCCCGGCATCTCCCCAGGTGCGAGGCCGCGCCAGGGCGGCTCCACCTCCACTCCTGAGTTTGTTTTCAAAGTTCTTAACAACCCCGGACGGTGTGAAATTTCCTTATTTGGATAAATAGGCTGAGCTGCGGAACCAAAAAGCCCAGAGGTGCTGGGACGAGACGGGAGGTTGTTTGTGTGATTAGTGATGGGACAGAGACGTGGGGGTGCGGGCCGGACAGGTGGCTCTGCTCCCCGCACCCGTCTAGGGGTGCTGGCTCCGCCCGTCTTGGTGTCCACACCCCAGCATGCTGGCCTCACCCACCTGGTCAAAGTGGGTTCGCATCACCATCATCGCTTCCGCGGAGAGGGAAGGCGGGAAAGCGGTTTAGGATCTGCAGCCGTCACTGCTCCCTATGCCCACTGATGACACTTAGTCATGCGGCCACACCAAGACTGGGAAGCCATCTGGGCGGCCGCGCACCCTGCTAAAACCCAAAGGAGATCCGTGCTAGAAGGGAAACCTAAGGACAGATGGACAATGAAGGACAATTTGTAGACTCCACCACACTAGACAAAAACTATTTACCAAAAACATAGAGAAAACATGACACTTAGTCATTAAATTTCCAATATCCTAATCAAAATCAAGGTTAAGGCAAGGACACCCTCACTGTCACGTGTGTTCAACATTATTGCACTAGTGAATTTAGACAATGTAATAGGACAAGAAAAAGAAATCAAGAGGCAAACATTGATAAATACCCTGTCCACACAGAAAATTCAAGACAATCTACAGACAACCTGATATAAGTCGTACAAATAATTATGCAGGCATAACTGATAATCAGCAAGTTTACTCTTTACAAAAGAAATGGAATCCACAATAACTAATAACTAATTTTTAAAATAGAGACAAGTTCCCAGTTTTAAGCAAGCAAGCCTGTAATCTTTAGAACTTTGCAAGGTGTTTCCTAGAAAAAGTTATGAAGTAGATCGTGTTAATGGATATGAAGACTCGCGTCATAAAGATGTCAACTCTCTCTAAATTAGTTCGTAGAGTTGATGAACTTTGAAGAAAAAATTCTAACAAATTTGTTCCCGTAAAATTTGGAGAGCTAATATAAAAGCATGGAAGAGAGAAGGACCAAAATAACTTTAAATTTTTTAGGGAATAAAACATTGCGAGGAGTTACGTCACACGAAGAGTAATGAGGAAGGTGTGGAAACGGGTCACGATGAGACGCACAGACGAAGAGGAGGAACTGGAAAGCTCAGGAATGACGCACTTCTATATGGACACTCGACAGAGGCAGGAATGGAGGCCCTCAGGGTAAGGACAAGTCATTCACCAGTGCTGCTGACCGGGACTGGTGGCTTTCCATGTGGAAAAAAAGCAGATCAAGGCGCCTGGGTGGCTCAGTCAGTTGAGTATCCGACTTCAGCTCAGGTCATGATCTCACATGGGTTGGAGCCCCGCATCAAGCTCTGCACTGTCATCAGGGAGCCTGGTTTGGACTCTCTGTCTCCCTCTCTCTCTGCCACTCTTCTCTCTCTCTCTCTCTCTCTCTCTCTCTCTCTCTCTCTCTCTCTCTCAAAGATAAGTAAATAAACATTAAAAAAAGAAAAGTTCAAATCCCTACCTCGCACCATATACAAAAGTTTATTTCTGATGGGTTGAAGACACACGTGAAGGGAACTATAAAACTTTTAGAAGAAAATGTAAAATTATGGCTTTATGACCCCATAAAGGACTCTTTAAAGATAGCACCAAAAGGGAAATGCTAACAACTCAGACCTGCCCCTGGAGGCCTCACTCAGAGCTGGCATGCCATCACTTCTGCTGTATCCCATTGGCCCAGACACATCACGGCCTCCTGGCTGGACAGTGAGCGGCTGGGCGCCGCGGGCAGAGGGGAGGAGCTGGAGTCCCATGGACTCACAGCATCGCAGTGGAGGGAGACAGAAGGGTGGGGAGGTGGACCAGCTTTGCCCGGTTGCTCAGCCCAGTGCTGGCGGTCAGGGATGGTCACCGAGAGGAGCAGTCTCGGAGCAGGGCTATGTAAAGAGAAGAGGAGGAATGAAGGAGGAGGTGACAGTAAGGGCCAGAAGGGACCGCGTGCAGCTCTGGGGCTCCAGGACTGCCCGCCCGTCCCATGGCTCCGTGAGCCACACCCGGGAGGGGGGCCTGCATCCTAATCTAAGTGGAAAGGTGCTCACCACAAGAACACTGGTCTTGCTGATTGGTTATTGCGAATTCATCCCCTAACTCTTTGTGACCGAACACAAAACACGACTACACACTAGGTGAATAGGGCGATTAAGACAAAAATAGGAATCTCTAAAAGTGTGTGTAAGTCCTCGGAGGGCAGGCGTGGGGTCCGGCTGTCTCCTTCCCACTCACTGGCTTCGGGCATCCGGCACCTGACGCCGGGCACTGCGAGGGGCAGAGGACAGAGACAGGGTCCCGACCCGTGGGTCTGCAGAGATGGGTGACTTGCTGTTCGCCCCGAGAGCCTGAGGACAGAGGTGCTCATTAGCCATTCCCTGCAGCGGCACCGCTGGGCCCAGGGCCGGGGGGATGCAGGTCCAGCCTCCGTCCGCAGAGCCTCCCGGGATGGGTGAGGGGCCGCGAGCGACGCGCAGGGGACACTGGGCGCGGGGGGTGCACGCGCTTTGGCTATGAAGCTCTAAGGGCTCGTGTGGCCGGAAGGACACAAGCGTCATCTCCGCCGAGCTCTGCAGGGGGCACAATAGTCGTTTTGGGGACCGGAGAACTTCTGATGGCCCCTTTGGTTTGTCCAGGAAGCCTCCAGGCTGGATCCCTCTGGGGACCCAGACTAAGGATACAGAAGCCTGCCCGCTGGCATCAGGGGCCCCGAGCCACCCCCGTGCCCAGGCCCCTTGCAGACACCTCCCTGGCCACCTGTCCCAGACCCGCCCCCAGTCCTCCCTCCGCCCGCTGCCAGGGGGCATCCCAGCCTGCGTCAGCTTGGCTTCTGCTGCACACAGACGTCCGTGGCCTCCTGGACAAAGTCCCCTTTCGGACCTGGGATTCGAGGTCCAGCGGACACACCTCTGAGCACATTCCCTGCCTCAGTGGTCCCCAAGAGCCACGCCAGGTTGAGATTCCTGTTCTGTTTCCACCGCGCCCAGGACCGTGTCCACATAGCAACGTCTTATTAATCTTTAGAATCTCTGAAGTGACACCACCTCCAGGAAGCCTTCATAGAAGTGAAGGGATCGCCCCTGGCCTGCACTGGCACCCAGCAGCGCAGCGGGCGGCATCGGCTTCAGCCAGGGAAGGGCGCTCTTGCGGATTGGGGAATGTCAAGGGGCGCTGCTCTTGCCCTGGCCCCTCAGAGCTTCCTGAAGCTGCTCCGAGCCCCACGCGGGAGCCCTGCGTGGCTCCCAGCTTGCAGGGGGAGGGCTGAGCAGGGCGGCAGGGCGGCAGGTGTCCCCTCCGTCTGACCCCTCCCACCACAGGTAAGGCTCGGAGCCACACAGCAGGAGAGCCAGCCCTCCCGGCCTCCAGGTAAAGTCAAAGTCATGTGGGACAGGGGCCCCCCTCTCCCTGACCTGCCACCTTAAAACCCTCCCCTCTGCCTGTCTCCCCCCTCTGCCCAAGCCTGCAGGAGCCCCAGGGCCTGGAGGGTACGTGCGGAGGGAGGCTCTGGGGAGAGAAAGGGCACAGGAAGAGAGACCGGGAAGAGGGTCCGGATTGGAGCGGGCTTGTCATCAAGGAGGGGCTCCGCCAGCTCGGTGCAGACCCCCCTGGGGCCCAGGCTGGCATCAGGTCAGGCAGTGGCCGCTTCGGAGGCCCTCCCCAACCCCCGTCACTCCAGCCCAGAAGGCAGGGCCAGGAGGTGCGGGTCAGGGAGGGCGGGACAGAAGCGGCTCCTTCCGGAAGGCCCAGCCCCTGAGTCTGTGCTCCTCTCTCACGGGATCTGCACAGGGGGGCTGCCGACTGGCCCCCTTGGTGGGGGGGGCAGGAATTACTGAGCCCGGACGACGTGCAGCCGCAGCCCCCCCCCCGCCCCCCGCTAACTGAATTCTTCCAGAACCGCTGCGTGGTGTCAGACACTAAGCCACCGACCATAAGCCGTGCCATCTCCGCCACAAGCCCTTGGCGCGCTCTGCCCGGAACCTTCACGTTTTCCTCGCGGCTCAGTCTCCTCCCGGCCTCCATTAAACCGAGCTTATAATTAAGGAAACGTGATCGGAGAATTAGCGGCTGCGTAAGACTGAGGTCTCGGGCCAGTTACAAAAGACAGTGTCTTCTGCGCCCTGATTAGCCCGCTCAGCCCGGCTCGAGGTTAAGCGGAAGAACGCCCGGATTAATCCAGATTGACAATTATGACCGTTTTTTCCCTCCAGCCCGGAGCTTTTCCCCGTGGCCCCCTGCCAGGAAGGTATTGTGTTCCGAGACTAAAATACTTTTCATTTTTTCTACAATTTCCGTTTAAAAAGTTCCAAATGTTCAACCATATGATGTGAAACTTAACTTCAAGAAAATCCTACGGGGCTTTTGACGGAGAAAATGTGGGGGTCTGATCCCCTAACCCCAAGCTGA
Organism: Suricata suricatta; assembly: GCF_006229205.1. NCBI lineage: Eukaryota > Metazoa > Chordata > Mammalia > Carnivora > Herpestidae > Suricata > Suricata suricatta. Next base: position 191,619,164 of record NC_043700.1, read on the forward strand.
CGGAGGATACGGTTTCAGGCCTTTCTTCTCCGCCCCCTCCCAGCCAGCCCTACGGAGACGGGCAAGACAGGAGGGCCTTTGGTGGGGGTAGAGCCCCCCGATTGTCCTGCCTTGCAAACGGCCCCGCGTGTGGCTCTCGGGGGCCGGGCCTGGAGTCTGGAAGCCAGGAGGCCCGGGCGCTGAGCGCTGCTCCTGCCTGGCACTGTTTCCTTGATCCAAATTAAACTCAGTAAATAACCGTGATGGGTATTCTTTCTAGACTCACCATTAGTTCCTTTAATCCTCTCGAAAACCCCATGGGGCAAAGCTCTTAGGAAGATCTTATAAAGCTCTTTTTTTAAACAAATAAAGCTCTTATTTCCACTTTACGATGGGTAAACTGAGGCCCAGGGGGCTTAATTACTTGTGTCCAGGCCCCTCGGCAAGCAAGTGGTGGAGGCTGAATTTGAGCCCAAGAGAGGGATCTAGCGCTTTGCCTAAGCAGGTACCTGGCGGCATCGGGGCCACCGGGGCCTCTGCCCTCGCTCTGCCTGCGATTCCCCTGTCTGTCACCGTCAGGGATCAGCTCGCTGGGCTTCTTCCTCTGACTTCTGTAAATCGGGGGAGGGGAAATGGGACACGGGTCCTGGCGTCCCCATCCTCCGTCCCGCCCCCGCCCAGGACAGGGGCATGGGGCCAGGCCGCCTCTGCACGTCCGGCCTGTGGCCCAGCGCTGGGCACGGAGAGCCTCAGAGGACAGCCATCAGCCAGGCTGGCATCCCTCCCGCAGCACCGCAGAGACCGGGGAAGTGTGCAGGGCGCGCCCTGAGGCTTTCACAAGCGCGTAGGACAGAATCGCGTGTGCACTTTGCACTCACGGCTGTCGGTGGAGACGGGAGAGACGCAGCATGTGTCCGCGCTATGGGGGAGGCAGGAATCAGGCCCGACCGGGAGCCCGCCGGTGGTGAGGGCTGATCAGTCACCAGCCGGTGGTATTGGCTTGGGCTGCGTCCTGAGCCTGACTCGGGGCCGCTCCGAGGCCGCACAGGCTTCGCTCACCGCTGGGGACGGGCTGGGCGGCCTGGCTCACCGGAGGGTCTGTTCCCGGCACCCAGCACCCCCGCTTCCCTTGGGTCACCTGTGCCTCCACTCCTGGGCAGGGCAGGTGACAATGTCTGTCTCAAATGAGGTGAGAAGGGGGTGGGAAGTGACAGCGCCCTGCGCCTGTGTGACCTGATGCCGCGGCCGGATTCCTGTCCCTCGTCCAGGACGCCGACCCCCGGAGCGCTGGGAGACGCAGGAGCGCCGTCCCCATGCGGAGAAGGCAGGGAGGCCCCGAGGCCTCGGACAGGACGGCCTCCCGGTCCAAGAGGCCGGAGGAGCCCCTCACCCAGGAGGATTCGCGCCCAGGGCACCTCCGAGCACCAGCTGCCGCCTGGCTGGGCTCCTACAGGCCCGCAGGCCTCACCCCCACCCCCAGCCGGGCAGACTCCCCTCTGCTTTTCATCCAGTCTGAGGCCCGGGGCCCCGCCAGCTAGCGGCTTCTCCCACCGAGCCTCCGGGTCACCACTCGGCGGCTCATTCGGGCTGAAGACAGAGCCCCGCCCCAAACGCCCCGCTAATTCAGACCAGGCCCGACTGCCGGACACTATCTAGGGAGCCCGCGCAGTCCCGGACGCAGTGCATCAAATGAGGAGCATGTTTGCAGTGCTTGGCCCCTAACAGACAACGGAGTTCTAGACTCGCCGGGGTGGACGAGACCTTGAAAATCGCCCCCGCCCTTCCCCATCGCCGCCGCCATGCGGGGCTCCGAGCTCCCAACACGACTGAGAAAGCTTAACACCAGCACTCAGTCTCTCACACACCTCCAGGAACGGAGAGCTCACGACCTCACCGAGCGCCGGGCTCCTACCAACAGCTGAAACGGGGGTCTCCCGTGCAGTCCCCAGCACTGGCCACGGGGTCCCAGCACGCCCCTCCCCCCTGCCACAGCGCTCGCGCCTCCCGAAGCCCCTCCCCTCGGGGACAAGATGTGGCTCCCGCCATGGGCTCGCTCGGCCTCCTGGGAGCCCTCAGACACATTGCAACCACCCCCACCACCGGGGCAGCCCCCCCCCCCCCACCGGTGCCCGGGCGAGCCTGCGAGCGGCGGCGGCTCTCTGTCCCCTTCTCGGATGCGGCGCTGGACCCCCAGGGACCGGTGTGAGCCTCGTGACAAACCTGAGAGTGGGTCCCACCCTTCCCACAGACAGGCAAGGAGAGGTGTCGGGACTCGTCCAAAGTCACACAGGGGAGGTGACAGATCCCCTGCCGCCGCCGCCAATGCCAACCCCGTGGAGCCAGAACCCACCACGGCAGCTGCAGCAACGCCCTTGACTGCCGGCTGCCAGCGGCCACATCCCCTTGCCGGGGGACGCTCTCTGCGGGGGGGGGGGGGGGGGGGGGGCTGGTCTTGACTCTGCCCAGGTGCACCAGAGGGTCCGTGTCCTCCAACTCACCAGGAACAGCCCTCGGGCCCTGCTGGCAGGAGTTGGTGGGTGCTCCCCGGCCCTGCACCCCAGGGGCCCCCACTGCGCACCTCAGGGTGGGACCAGGGAGGACCTCCACTGTGCGCACCCCAGGGCAGCACTCCGGGGGGGGGCCCCCACTGTGTGCATCCTCTCCTGGACGAGCGCCCTGACGTCTCCCTCCCCTCCCCCCGCCATGTTTCCAGGGCAGCCTCCCAGGTAAGTACTTGTGTTGGCTTCTGGGGACCCAAACCAGGATGCCAAAGACCTGAGACTGAGCACCTTTGTGATCTAGATCCTGGGGGTGCTTTTGTTTGTGTTTCCCACGTGCCTACTTTGATGCTTCACGTCACAGTTGGGAGCTCACTCGATTTCTGGAAATGAAAAGGAATGTATCAGGAAAAGAGTTTTGGGACAGAGGTGGTCATGGAGACGGAAGATTGGATTGGGGGGCACCGATTCCGGGACCCTCAAGGTGACCTTGGAGACAATAGTGACAGGGCCTTGGCCTCGCCCGGCAGAAGTCGGGGACGGAAGGGCGGGTTCTGGGCTCCAGCTCTGCGGGGAGCAGAGAAGGGCCAGGGCGGGACCCGACGCCGGAGGATGGGCGGACAGGTGGAGCCCGGGGGCTGCGGACAGGCCCGGGGGGCAGACGGGCCTCAGGCCCCGCTCAGCCAGCCCTGCTGCGGGGTCACCCAGGCCTAGTTTCCCCCCAGGAGGACCATGAGACAGAGGCCACGTGGCGTCTGGCACCGGCGTGCCCCCCGTAAATGGCCGCGGTAGCCAGGAGCCGGGCAGGGAAGGGGACCAGGACCCCGAGCCGGATGAGAAGAGAAGGTCTTTGGAGAAGAACTCAGAAAGCCCAGGAAAGGATTGGAAGGTTCTAGAGTTCAGGTGGGACTCGGTCCACAGAGAAGTCCTGGAGCAGACGGGGAAACGCCTCTGCACAGACCAGCTCGCCCACGGCCATCGCTGGTCGGCCACGCGCGCCCCAGGCCGGGGCCATCCGCTCGGTTCCTGCGCTGCCCCTCCCCCAGTGCGTTTAGTAAACACCTACTATGCGCGGCACGGTGCCCCCGCGACAGCCACGCTCTCTCAGCTGACACTTCCCTGAGACCATCTGCCAGAAAGGATTAAGAAGTTGCTCAGGAAGCCGGGGTTTTGTTTGGGAATTTTCCCCCAGCTGAGAAGGAGAGAATGACCAATTATTCGCTGTGTTGTCTTCACATGAAAGGCCCTTTTTGTGGCCCTTCCCCGTCTCCTGTTTGGGCTGTCAGCAGCAATTTGGCGAGGAATGTTGCTTAGCCTGACCTGTTTTTTCAAGCCAGTAACCTATGTTGGGGATCACCTCAGCCGGGCGCCCTCCCCGGCACGGCCCTGCCCGCCCACTCCACCTCCAAAACCAGGGACACTGGTCGGAAGGAAATTCAGGGAACCCTCCCACTAATGGTGTTTTGAGTTCAGGAACGGGGAGGGGGGTTGGAATTAACGTGGCTTTAATCTGACTGTCCCACCATGGATTTCAGCGTTGAATGGTCAATTGTTACTAAATTCTAATTGGTTCTGGGTCACTCCCTTTGAAATAGTGGCTGCGTTCTGTTCATTTTTTCAATTAAATCTTAACAATTCACATCTGACAAAACTCAAAAATCTTGTCAAAAATTGTTCAGATTTGTGTAAGTAAGAATGTGCAAACGGCGCGGCGGAGCAGGAGCCGGGGGGCGCCGGGACAGGGAACAATTTAAGAGCTAATTACGAGAATGCTGATTTCATTGTTTCCAGACTCCCTCCTTACGCGACACAGGGCGGGTTTCTCATCAACTCACAAAAACCACGCTGGAGGAGCCTGGACAGAGCGCAGATGCCTTCGCAGACGCACGAATGTCCGCTGGGCCTGGAAATCCAAGCCCTCCGGCGCTTCATCCCTCATTACGAGCAAGTTTTGTTTTATTCCCCGAGGCCACGGGGAGGCGGCTTGATCCGGGAGAGGCCAAGGGCTTTGCAGCCCACAGACGGCGGCCCCGGGCCGGCCCCGCTGAAGAGCTGGGGGGTAGTCCCCGCAGGCCCCCCGCCCCTCCGGGCCTCAGTGTCCCCACTGGTGAAGTGGGAACGGTGTGTTCCAGATCCGCAGTCAGAATGATTCTTTCCTGGTGAGGCGGAGCTGCTCGGGATCCAGAAGCTGCCAGAACAGTCCTTCAAGTTGTGGGATTCTGGGGCGCCTGGGGGGCTCCTGCGGTCAGGCATCCAACTCTTGATTTCGGCTGCTCAGGTCGTGATCTCACAGTTTATATCAACAGCACAGAGCCTGCTTGGGATTCTCTGTCTCCCTCTGTCTCCGCTCCTCCCCTGCTTGTGTGTGCTCTCTCTCTCTCTCTCTCTCTCTCAAAAATAAATAAATAAACTTAAAAACCTGTTTTGAATTGAAGAATCCTCACGGCTCAGTCCAGCCTCTCATTGCTCTCAAGAGACAGCAGACCAGAGAGGGTCAGTGACTTTCCAAAAGCCACACAGCCCGTCCATTCTGACACCAGAAAGAGAGGTCAAAGCAACGTTTCAGAATGTGTACGTGGCCGCCCAGAGCCCATGACTCAATCACATTATTATTATTATTATTTATTATTGCTATTACTGCTATTATTACTGCCTGGCTTCTCAAAGTGCAGGCCCCAGGCAGCAGCAAGTGCATCACCCAGATCTGGTGAACTAGACTCTGCATTTTAACAAGATCCCAGCTGGTTTCAGGGCTCAGAAGAGTCTAGAAGTGCTGGCTGACGGCAGTTCGTCGGCCCGACGGCCTGAGTGTCGAGAAGCCCCTGTGAGGGGCCCTCCCTGCACAGGACGGTGGGGGGCGGGGTGGGGGCAGCCCCGGGAGCACGGAGGAGGAAGGGCCTCAGGCTGCAGGCCACATGGGAGTCCTCCCTGCTCTGCCCCCCCCCCCCGACCGCAGCCCTGAACCCCTCAGACCGCACCTGTGCCCCGTGGGGCCCTTGGCCTCCGCCCTCCCAGGTCTGCGCCAATGCCCCCACTCGGTTCCACATCTCTTTGCCTGCGAGGGTGGGGTGGATGAATGGACACCCCCAGGCCCCGCGCCCCGAGCCGATGACTGCGGGGCTGGGGTGCAGACACTGCTGCCTCAGGGATGTCTGTGATGCATGAGGGCGGGGTCGGCAGCCCTGGACCCTGCAGTCACTCAGCGCCTGCCCCCCGCTCTGCTCACGGGGGAGCCCAGGCATGAGACCCCCCTTGCCCCTCCCAACCGAGGAGAGAGGCAGGGTGGGTCAGGTAGGTCCCACGGGGTGTCCAGACAGGCAGCCTTTCCGGCCCCATGTGGAGGGCAGGCCGGGGAGGGGACAGGATGAAGGCAGGGACTGGAGGGTGGGCTGGGGCGGTGTGGGCACTGGATTGGGACGGCTGGACGGTGGCGGGAGGAGGAAGAGCGGGGAGGACTCTGAGACTGACCCCACCTCTGGACCAGTTTCAGACCTGCTCCAAGCTCAAGTTCGGGACTGTGGTCTCACCGCCTCCAGGAGGCCCTCCCTAACTGCTCCCCGAGCACTCCCACTCCCACCCTCTGGAGGAGCCCTGCCTGACCCCAGCCCAGCCCCAGGGGTTCTCCAGCCTTTCTTTCCCCCACTGAGGTGCAAACCCTGGCCCTCCAGGTCTGGACAGAAGTCACACTGCCGTGACCAAGAGAGGCCCACCCGGCGCGAGCCGCCTGGCCTCTCCCAGGGCACCTGGCTGTGTGGTCAGTGTGGGCACGGGGCCAGGAGGCCGCCCGCAGGCCCCGGCAGGGACGGGCGGACGCTGCTCCTGGGGCAGGCCGAGAGCAGCGGACGTGCACAAGCAGGAGCCAGGTCGAGGCCCACACCTCGCACGCCCGCGGGCACGGACTGCACGGGTGTCGTAAGCAGACGCAGCCCGGGCACGGCCGGGAGAGAAGGGGCCGCCGACCCGGCCGCACGCACACAGCCCCTCTCTGCGGGACGCCTCGGGACGGGAGCCCACGCACAGGACCCCTGGAAGTCGACCGGACCAAAGACCTGAAGAGACAGCGCAGCACAGCAGACAGACAGGAGTCAGAGTGGACACACGAGACAGGCGCTCAGACCCGCGGCCACTCACCGCACACCTGCCAGAGTGGCCAAGTCCAGGACTCTGACCCCCACGCGTGGCCAGGGCACGGAGCCCCCAGAGCTCCTGGTCACGGCGGCGGGGATGCAGGATCACCGGTGCGGCGGCCCCGGGAGACGGTCGGGCAGCTTCCTGTAACACTGAACATACTCTTTGCTTAAAGTTCTTTCTTAATGTTTTATTTTATTTTTGAGAGAGAGATAGAGCGCAAGCATGGAGGGGCAGAGAGAGAGGGAGACACAGCATCCCAAGCAGGCTCCAGGCTCTGAGCTGTCAGCACAGAGCCCGACGCGGGGCTCGAACCCACGACCCGTGAAATCATGACCTGAGCCAAAGCTGGACGCTTAACTGACGGAGCCACCCAGGCGCCCCTGAAGTTTATTTCTGAGACAGAGAGAGCACACGTGGGAGAGAAGCAGAGAGAAAAGGAGAGACAGAATCCCAAGCAGGCTTCGAGCTATCGGCACAGAGCCGGACGTGGGGCTTGATCTCATGACCTCAAGACCATGACCTGAGCCAAAGTCAAGAGCTCGATGCTTAACTGATGGAGCCCCCGCCACCTTGGCGCCCAGAAAACACCCACCTCCTCCACAGCCCAGCGGCGGCGGCGGCTTCCTTCATAATCACCAAAGCTGAGAAGGAACGGACATGTCCTCAGTGGGTGATGGACAAGTAAACGGGGTCCATCCAGACGGTGGAACGTTCTCCAGCGTTGAGAAGAAAGCAGCCTCGGAGCCAGGAAGGGCCCTGGGGGAAGCGTGAACGCACATGCCTGAGGGCAAGGGGCCCCTCTGAGAAGGCTGCACGCGGTGCGGTCATCTACGGAACATTCTGGAAAAGGCAGAGCCGTCGGTGAGATCAGTGGGTGCTGGGGGCCGGGGGTCGGGACGGACGAACGGGTGGAGCCCAGGGGACCTTTAGGACAGACAAACTCCTCTGAGTGATACAGTCACTTGGCGTTTGTCCAAACCCACAGACGGCACGGCGCAAGCGGGCCCGTGTGTGACAAGAAGGAGCCGGTAACGGCGTGTCACACCAACGCGGGTGCGGCGGCCTGGGGACCTAGGGGACTGGGGAGCTGTCTGTACTGTCTGCTCAGCTGCTCTGGAAACCTAAAACTGCCTTAAAAGTAAATTTTAAAATTCCTCAACATTACCTGCCCCAGAGCCGCCGCCTAAGGAGGCCGGTGCCGGAGGAGGCAGGGGCGTGGACCCGCTGGGCCGCCAGCCGGCCCTGCCCTGCCCCGCTCCGGGCCGGCTCCCCGGGGGACCCAGGGAGGGGTCAGGGGAGGCGGAGAGGGGGGCCAGGACCCTGGAGGGGTTGGCGATCAGTGACACAGACCACTGGACTCTGGGACGGTGACAGGGAAGGTGAGGGGATGAGGCCCCAGAGACAAGGAAGAGCAGAACTGGAAGGCTTCCTGGAAGAGGGGTCCTGTGGCTATACCGGGAGGGTCAGTGAGGAGGCGCCCTTCCTTCTGGCCAGGCCCAGAGGCTGACGTACCACCACCTAAGTTACCACCTAAGTTGTAGCTCACCTCTCTTCTTCCCATCCCTCCCCATCCTCGCCCTCCCACCCGCTTCCCCCCTGTTCCAAGCCCCTCCTCATGGCTCCCTCCCCCTCCCCCAGGACCCAGACTGCTGTCCAGCACAAGCGCTTCTGTGGCCCCCCATTGCCCTCAGGAGAAAGTCCAGCGCCTGGCCCTGTCCCCAGCCCTGAGGCCAGCCCTCCCTGCCTCCCCCCAGGACCCACCAGCTGCCCAGGGGCTGCAGGAAAACACAGGGACACTTCCGGGGGCGGGGGGAGCAGGGGGAACTGCCGTCTGACCCCATCAGTGGCGGAGCTGAGTGACCGCTGCAGGAAGACAGGGGACCCTTGGGGGCGGGGGGGGGGAGCTGCTCTCAGCTGGGGCTCAAGGAGCTCTCGAGACACGAACCCCTCTCATCCCTGGTGGAGGCACGAGGTGCGGAGGGGCCTGGGGTGCGGGGAGGGGACACCTTCACTGAGGATCCTGCCTGCCCAAGTGCTGCCTGGAGAGAGGAGGCTGCAATACCCAGAGCTCAGCCAACGTGTGAGAAGACGGGTCTTGGCAGAGGGAAAAGACCCCCGAGACCTGGCTGAGCGGCCTCGGGCCACTCGTAACCATGACCTTCTCCTGCCCCAGGTTGTGGCCAGGTGGGCCTGGCTTTCTCCATCCTGGAGAATGCGCAGGGGAGGGGGGGTGCGCAGCTGCAGATAGCTGGGCCGCCCTGGGGAGGAGAGGCATCCTTGGAGCACTTGGCCTTGACCCTGGGAGGTGAAGGCCACCCTGTAGCGGCCGTAGCAGTACGCTAATCCATTATTGAGCACCTCTGCTGGCCACCAGGCAATTAGCGCCAGAGCCTCCATCCTGACGGCTAATTGCACTAATTGATAGGGTCGGTCACGGTCTTCCCCAGCCCTTCCCCTCCTCCAGGATGGCTTCACGCCTGGGAGCCCAGCTCCCAACCTCCTTCGTGCCCGGCATCCCTTCTTGGGGGCCACAGTCTGGAGACCATTCAGCCAGCCCTCAGCTTTGGTCAGGACTTGACTCCAGCCGCCCCTCCCCCTCCCCTCAGCTCTGACACCTCGTCCTCCATTCACATCTCTGTAAGACAGGTGAGTGGACTGGGCTCAGAGTACAGGTCAGAATTCAGCAAGCAGAGACGGGGTGCCCTGGGTGCTCTGGGTACACAAAGTGATGGCATCTCCCCCAGGTTCAGGACACTTACAGCAGCTGGGAGTGATGATTTAGGTGACAGATATGCTTCAGTGGGGCTCCAGGTCGAGCCCCAGGGAGGAGCTCCGGAGACTGTCCAGGTGCCGTCACAATGATGATGGTGGTGATGATGATGGCGGTGATGGTGGTGATGGTGATGGTGGTGATTGTGGTGATGATGGTGATGGTGGTGATGGTGATGGTGGTGATGGTGGTGATGATGGTGATGATGATGGTGACGGTGATGATGATGATGGTGATACTAGTGATTGTGGTGGTGGTGATGGTGGTGATGGTGGTGATGATGATGGTGGTGATGGTGATGGTGATGGTGGTGATGATGATGGTGGTGATGGTGATGGTGATGGTGGTGATGGTGATGGTGATGATGGTGATGATGGTGATGGTGATGGTGGTGATGGTGATGATGGTGGTGATGGTGGTGATGGTGGTGATGATGGTGATGATGGTGATGATGGTGATG
>NC_043700.1:191629101-191638848 GCF_006229205.1 Suricata suricatta
ATGGTGATGGTGATGATGGTGATGGTGATACTAGTGATTGTGGTGGTGGTGATGGTGTGATGGTGGTGATGGTGGTGATGATGATGGTGGTGATGGTGATGGTGATGGTGATGGTGATGGTGGTGATGGTGATGGTGATGATGATGGTGGTGATGATGGTGGTGATGGTGGTGATGCTGGTGATGATGGTGATGGTGATGGTGATGGTGATGGTGGTGATGGTGATGGTGGTGATGGTGATGGTGGTGATGGTGATGATGGTGGTGATGGTGGTGATGATGGTGGTGATGGTGATGGTGGTGATGGTGGTGGTGATGGTGATGGTGGTGATGATGATGATGGTGATGGTGATGGTGATGGTGATGGTGATGGTGGTGGTGGTGATGGTGATGATGGTGGTGATGGTGATGATGGTGGTGATGGTGGTGATGGTGGTGATGGTGGTGATGGTGATGGTGATGATGGTGATGATGGTGGTGATGGTGATGATGGTGGTGATGGTGGTGATGGTGGTGATGGTGATGAAAATGGCAGTAATCAGGCTTAGGGTGAGGATGACAGTGGTGATGGTGATGATGCGGGGCATGAAGATAGCGGTGGTGAGGATGATGACAATGCCAGTGAGGGCAGCGCCCTCTCTCACCCCCGCGGTAAAGGTGCTGGTTAAAAGCCTGGGCACAGGACCCAGCTGCAGGCTCTAACTCCTGCTGTGTCACGCACTAGCTGGGTTACTCTGAACGTCTTTCGTGATCTCTCTGTGCTTCTGTTTCCCCAGCCGTAGCCCGAGGACGTGACCGTCCGGACATCGTGGGTTGGTGAGAGGCTTTGGCGTCTCGGCACATATGCGACTGTCGCATAGGGCACTAGCCATTATAGTTTATTATCTTAGAAGAATCTCCCCAATAACTTCACCAAATTTAAATCTTTTTGCCTCCAAGGGCTCCCTCACAAAAGTAAAAAACCGCACAAAGAATGATAGAAAATCTTTTCAATGTATACATATGCCGAGACCTGTATCCAGGACGCACGGGAACGCTTACAATTCAACAATAAAAAGACAACCCCATTAAAACATCGTCGAAAGATTTGAATAGACATTTCTCCAAAGGAGAGACACAAAGAGCTGACAAATACCTGAAAAGATGCTCAATATCATCAGTCACGAGGGAAATGCAAGTCAAAACCACAAGGGGACACTGCTTCATACCCACCAGGTGAGGACCCAGCTGGCTCCGTCAGTAGAGCACGCAACTCCTGATCTCGAGGTTGTGAGTTCAAGCCCCACACTGGGTGTCGAGATAACCAAACAAAAGAAGCAAAACTAAACTTCAAAAAAAGAGAAATAATAAGTGTTGGTGAGGACAGGGAGGAAGGAGAGCCTCCTACTCTTCACACTTTAGCAAAACGGTGAGACTATCGTGGAAGACCGTCTGACGGTTCCTCAATGTGCAGAATCGCCACCTGACACAGCAGCCCAGCTCCTGGGAGCCCCCCCCCCCGCCGCCAAGGGAGCTGAAAACATATGTCCACCAGAAGTGGCACTTTAGTGCTCCCGACAGCACCCTGCAAATAGCCAAAAAGCGGAAATACCTCTATGTCCGTGACTGGTGCGCGGGCAGAATATTATTTGGCCGCAAGATGGCTTCTCCATGCGTGGATGAACGTTGAAAGCATGCTGTGTGACAAGAACCAGACATGAAACAACACACGTCCCACAGTTCCATTTATAGGAAACGTCTGGAACACGCAGGCACATAGAGACAGGTGCAAGTGAGTGGCTCCCGGGGGTGGGGCCGAGGGTGGGGGACGGGATCCCGGGGGTGATGAGCGTCTTCTATAGGTGCGAACCATACCTCAATAGCGCTGGTCCCCCCCAGGGCATGTTCCCGAGTGGGAAAATGGGGGGTCAGTGTGATTCTGTGTGGCTGAAGGGCCTCCTTAACCTCGAACCCCAGGCTGGCTGGCTCCCTGCGGCTCCCGGGTCCTGGGCGGGGAATTCTCGGCAGTGTTTCCTTCCAGGGCTCTGAGGCCAGGGACAGATGGGCACGGCAGACGGGGAGGGTGGGGTGGGGGGAGGCACATCCTTCTGTGGCCCCAGCCCCGGAACCCTAAGGACTGTCCCCTAGGCAGCAGTAAACCCTGCTTAGCAGAGCTTAGCAGAAAGAAAAGCATCCAGAAAGTTCTCTATAAGGCTTTCCTTCTCCCAGGCCCCCACCTCACCCCTTCCATCCACCCACAGGGGCGGGTGCCTTCCTCCCCCTCTGGCCTCATCAAACCTATGCTTCTCCCACTGCATCCTGGTCAAGAGCTCCCCTCTCTGTGCCCACAGCCCTTGTGCCTCCTCTGGTCGGAGCCCTCAGAGCCCCTTGTACTTCCTGCACCAGCACCAGCGAGGGTCAGTCTATAGCCGGCTGACTTCGTCCAGCAGGAGCTCCTTGAGGACACACGTAGCATCCTCCTGTCTCTGCGTCTTCAGAGCCCATCCCGAGGCCTGATGCTCAGTCCGCACGCAGCAAGGGGACAGAGGAATGGTTGAGCCTCCTATACTGTTGCACAGGTTGTGCATTGCTCAAAAATGCCTGGCCGAGGGAGAGAGCCAAAGCTGAAATCCAGCTTGATCTCTGCTCACTGCTCACCAGGGCATCTGACCAGAGAGCCAGCCTTTTCATAATTTTCACGAGGGTGCTACATCGGCCAGCTGCCACTCTGCGGGAAAGGAGAGAGGGCAGCAGAGAAAAGAAAGGAGGGAGGGGGTGTGAGCCATTTTTGTTGCTCAGAACGAGCGTTCACATGTGCTCAGTGGCGCCAATTCCGGGCCATTGGAATGGATGGATGTGGATTCATCAAAACGGGCTGAGTGCCAGCAATAACACAAAACCTCCGGCGGGCCAGCACGATTCAGGCGTGTGTCCTGCCCACGCTGCGTGTCTCTCATGGGGACCCGCTCGGCCCAGCCACTCGGGGACCTGGTCTGCATGGGACCCGAATCCGGAGCGATTACCACCCAGCACTGCCCCCTCCCCTGGCCCCGCCCCTGGCCGTGGCCCCTCCCCTGAGGGGAGCCCACATTCCCGGCTGGGCTTTCCTGCTGCCCAGTCCCGAGGACCCCCGACCCTGCGCGGCCCAATAGCCCCGTGACACTCCCTCGTTCACCTCCTCCACTCTCCTTGTCACTTTGCACCGCTGCACAAGCCGTGCCCTCTGTCTAGAACGTTCTCCCAGCCACTGCCCGCGAGCTGGGCCCCCTTCTGGGTGGGTGCCTCCTCTTGGCCAGCCTCTAAGCCCATTGCCGAACTCACCAGCCGTGTTGCATTATGTGCGCCCGTCCTTTGTCCGAGTCTCTCCGCCTAGACTGAGGCTCCCAGACGCAGGGACTGGGGCACGTCATTCTTCTGGAACCCCAGTGCCTGGCGCGGCGTCCAGCCTGGTACCCAGCGTGCGGACACCCCAGGAAGGTGTGCCGGTCAGGGAGCTGGGCTGCAGCCTCAGGGCGCATCCGCCCTCCTCAGCAAGCGCAGGACCGCTCAGCCCAACTCTGGATCGTGCGTGCAAAAGGCACTCTGCCCACAACGGCAAGTCTCAATCCCGTTTCCTTTCGCAGATGCAGAAGCTGAGGGCACAAGGGGACAGCCCCACAGAGCAGGGCCCACATCCAGTGTGCACCGCGCTCACAGCCTGGAGGGACAGGCAGGGGCGGAGGAGTCTCTGGCCGGTCCCTTCCCGTGGCCTGAACCCAGGGATGGCCCAGAGTCCCCTCCAGCCCCCGGGGAGTCGGGGTGGGGGTTCTTCCAGCGCGGCTGTGCCGGCTGGCTCCAATTCCCAGGCCTTCTCACCCAGGTCAGGGGGAAGCAGCATGGGGCACCCATTCCTGAACCACAGACGTAGGGGGCCCCCCACATCACCATCCGGCACAGGCACCCCCCACCCCCCCCACATCACCATCCGGCACGGGCCCCCCCCCCCACCCACCCTACATCACCATCCAGGCACAGGCCCCCCGGGGCGGGGGTGAAGGGCCCTGCAGGACTGCCGAGGAGGGGGTCCTCTGCCCTGGGGCTTCACTGTTCTCAACCTTTGCTGGCTTCTGTGAGTGTCTTTCGCGGTCCAGGCCCCGTCCAGCATACAGGCGTGCGCACACAGGTCTGGCGCAGACCTCCTGAAGCCCACGCGTGGATCACTGATCAGGGCAAAGCCCCTAGAAGGGCCAGAGGACCCCTGAGACCCCCATCGTGTCCGCTGCCAGCACTGAGTGCCCTTGGGTAAGTCTCTGGGCCTCTCTGGGCCGCCATGTCTCCACCAAGAAACAAGGAGGCTGAACCCCACTCCCTAGTCCAAGGATCGCTCCCCGTTTCTCAGCGAGTGGACGCCCCCCGTATCCTGGGCTGATAATCGCCCCGGACAGCAGAGGCGGCCAGGCTCTGGGGGCCCACACACCTGGGCGCTGAGTCCCCAAGGCCAGGCCAGCGGGTGTGATCAGAGGCTGGGCAGGCGCTGGAACCCGTGCCCGGCCTCAGGCGGCACACACAGGACGTGGGCCGGGCTGAAGTCCTTGAGACTTCATATAACACCGGGATCTTCAAATAAAGCTGGTTCTCAGGCAGGGTGCCCCCCAGGGCCTGAGAGGCACCTGCTGGAGGAGCTCTCCCCAGGGTTCCGTCCCTCCCGACTCTGGGGGCTGTGGTCAAGGGGAACGGAGGGGCGTTCACCCTGCATTCCTGGGGCAATTGCTCACCACCTGGTTTTGGGTGACAGGCCGTGCGTGAAGCCAGCAGGGTAGACGGCCAAGCAACGGGGCTACAGGCAAGGAGTTTAAAGGCCGATACGCCCGAGGCCCAGCCCCTGCGTCTACGTTGCACTTTTCCCCTGCTGTGCTTTCTCCGTGCACCTGCTGTGCGCAGACCGCCCTCTCCGCGGCCCATGCAGCAGGAGCTATGGCAGAATGTGGCAGCGCAGAGAGGTCAAGGGCCTTGCCCAAAGCCACACAGCCAGAGTCCCGGAGTGCCAGACCTCCCTGGTCCATCTGACCATCCCCGGGCTCCCTGCCCCGTTCCACCCTGCCCTGCAGGGAGCTGCACTCCCCCCTGCACACTGGAGCCTGCGGGCTGGATGTGGGCACTGCACACCCCCGCACCTGCTAGCAGAGCCCGAGGGAGCTGCCGGCTGGGTGGTGGCCAGGAGGAGCACCAGGAGGCTCGTTCCGACTGAAGATCTTTTCTAAAGTTTGTTTATTTATTTGGGGAGGGGGGAGGGGAAGAGAGGGAGAGAGAGAACCCGGTGCAGGCTCCACGCTCGAGCCCACAAACCATGAGATCATGACCTGAGCTGAAATTGAGTCGGACGCCCGCCAATTGAGCCCCCCAGGAGCTCCCAACTGAAGATCTTTTGAAAGTCTCGATCTTGTGGCGATGTGTGGCCGGAGCTCACGACCTTCTCTGCAGGGCCTCCTGCTGGCCTTCTGCCACGTGCCAGACTCTGCTTTAGGAACAAAACTGTCCCTGGAAGTCAGGGCTGCCCAAAGAGATGAAGGCAGAAATCAGTTAAAAGGGCCTCGGGAACGTCCCTAAAAGCTGAGAGGAGCCCCTCTGGCCCCTGCCCTTCTCCTTCCTGCGCAGAACAGAGACGCGAAGGCTGGAGCTTCTGCAGCCATCTTGCAACCTGGAGGACAGAACCCCGGTGCTGGGATGGCGGAAAGGACAAGCAGAGGAGTCCCTGGGTCTCCAGTGTCTTTGGGGAGCCCCTCCACCAGCCCTGGGCAGCCCGTCTCCAGACTCATTTTACGTTGCTGTGCTCAGAGCTCTGCATCAGCAGCCAGGCGTGGTTGCTAACTGGCCCAGTTTGGAAAGTCCTCCTGTGTTAGTTAGGATATTGAGACAGGTTCCTAACTAGAAACCGAGTCACGGTGGCTTACCCCAAACAGGTTTCTATCTGTCTCATGAAAGTGCAAGCTGGTAAGGGGCCCAGGGGTGAGCGACTCTGACCAGCCCCAGCGGCTTCTATCTGGGGCTCCGCTTTGCTTTAAGTGACACGGCCTCACCTGCCTGTCCAGCCCCATCCTGGGCAGCCAGGAAGGGGAGCGAAGGGCCCTGAGGACCGCCGGCTGCCTGCTAAGAGAAAGATCTGGAGTTGCATGCTCAAGTCTCTCATGTCCTCTGACAGCACCCTGTCCAGACAGGACTGAGAGCTGCAAGGGAAGCTGGGAAATGTGGTCCGCAACTTGCAAAGCCAGAGGGGAGACCAGATAGGCCTCCCCTTCCCTGGACCAGGTAAAAACCGAAGAGTCTGTTCAGTCTTGTTTTGAGTTTTCATTTTGCACTTACATCTTTAACGACCAGAGATGAACATTGCTGTGAGCCAGTCTTCCTGCCCCTCCGGCTCCTCCGCTGCCCCCACCTGGACAGTGTGGGAGAAACAGCCCACCACCTCTCCCTGCACAGACCCAACTTCTGTGGGTCCCGGGGAGGCGGAGGTGAGGGACGCAGGTGGGACCCCACAGCGCGAGCCCAGCCCTGCGATGTGGCAGTGGGTGGCAGGCGTGTCCTTCTCCCCACGGACCGGCAGCCACACAGGGTCTGCGCCGAGGAATCCTGAGTGGGCAAAGAGCCCGAGGCTCATGGAGATGGCTCAAGTTCACGTTCTGCTACTACAATCTCCAGTGGAAATCCCAGTGCAGGATGTCCTTTTGTTTTTTGAGTGACCGAGGATGTCAAACCCAGGTGGAGGCCGGAGTAGCTCAGTTAGTTAAGGTCATGTGTCAGCTTAGCTAATGTTTGCCTAAACTCCGGCCTAGGCAGCCAGTGAAGGGGTTTTTTTAGCTGGCATTAACATTTAAATCAGTAGACTTTGAGCAAAGCAGAGGATGCCCCGCCCCCACCATGGGGGTGGGCCTCCCCCAATCAGTGGAAGACCTTAAGAGCAAAGGCTGAGATCGGAAGTAGAAGGAATTGTCCAAGTCCCTGCCCGCCAGACCGCCCTGCAGATTTCAGCCCTGCCAGCGGCCCAGAGCCGGTGATTCACTCTCTGGAAACAAGTCTTCCCTCTCCCTGACTCTCTCTTTTTCTCTCTCTGTCTCTCGGTCTATATACAGCTGATTGTTTCTCTGGAGAGCCCTAATACAATACCGAAGAACAATGTGAAGAAAAACATACATGATTTCTACCAAGTTCAAACAAACACGGTATATAAGGAAACAAAAAGGAAGCCAACGTGAGCCAGCGACTGTCAGCCTCTTGGTGTAGGTATGATCGCTGTAAGAAATGCATTTTTCACCCTGAAATAAATCTACAAATGCAGAGATGTAAAAACTAAACTAAACTAAACTAAACAAAAACAGTTTCGGCAAGCAATGCTAATCCCAGCAGGTGAGAAACCCTGGGTTTCTTATTTTCCCTGGTATCTTTACATGCATAGAACACACACGTGCTGAACGGGGAGTCACGGAACCACCGGGTGAGGACCGGGGAGGGGCTGGAAGGAAGCCCCGCCTCCCGTGGGCTGGCCCCGCCCCGAGCCCCTTTCCCGGATGTACTTGCCCGCCTCCCTGGGCTCCTCGCTGCGGGGAGATGCAGTGTTGTGAGCTTTGCTTTACAAATTTGGAGTAGCTCCCCAGGTGACAGGCGTGGCCCACATCGCGTGGTTGATGCGGGGATGAAACCTCAGTCCGGTTCACTAGTTACGCCACCCCTGTGGGGGAGGGGACGGCCTCCGAGCAGCTCGCAGGGACCGCGGGCCCTGAGTGCAGCCCCCGGAGAGCTCCCCATACAGGAGTCGGAGGAGAAACAGCAGAGACGCAGACACCGAGCAGCGGGGCCGTGGGAGGGGCCATGGGCTCACGTCGCTGGGGTGGGGGGCAGGGGGGCGGGCAGGCTCACTGCACAGCGAGCCCCCACTCCAAGGACCCCTGGCGCCGAGTCTCTGGCACCTCCTTAGGGCAGATTTCCCGGGGAGGCTGGGGGAGGATTCGCCCGTCAGGGGCGGGGGGCACATCCTTCCGCTGGATGCCTTGCAGCCTTCCGCAGGGTGTGGGCCCAAGTGGACCGTGTCCCAGAAGCCACCCAGGACGGCTCAAAAGCCTTTGGGGACGTTACCCACAGAAGGCTGCCTCGCGTCCCTCGCAAGAAGGCCCTCCGGGGTGGGCGGGCTCCGGAGAACGCGGGAGGCGGGGCTCCGGGAGCCTGCGGGGCCTCCAGGCTTGGGAACCCGCGGCCTCAAAGGGGTAGGATCCAGGCAGAACTAGACTCCCCAGCCTGCGTGTGTCACCTCTCCCCTTC
This sequence comes from Suricata suricatta, assembly GCF_006229205.1. NCBI lineage: Eukaryota > Metazoa > Chordata > Mammalia > Carnivora > Herpestidae > Suricata > Suricata suricatta. The sequence goes on from NC_043700.1 coordinate 191,637,369, forward strand.
ACCCAGGGCGTGGGGTCTACGGGTGTTTACACCGGCCCCTTCCAGGAGGCCAGCCCTGGGAGCCCGGGTCCCCAGCTCAGCACCCACGGCTGGAAGACAGCATTTGGCGGATCGGGGAGCCAAGGGCAGAGAGGGCTGAGGGTGTAAACAGACGTGCGGGCGGCCCGCTCCCCTCTGCAGAAAGGCCACAGGCACTGGATAGAGTCCTTGACAATAAAACAAAAAAACCCAGAAAATGAAATCAAGATCCAGCATAAGCGTGTCTGCAGAAATAAGGGCAGGTAGGAGCAGGGGGATGCAGGCCGCGTCTTTGATGGGGTGGGGATCGCTTCCGGTTGTTGCTTTTACTCCCTTCTGGGAAACAGGACATTTAAATTGTGCGCATGAACAATGTTGGTCAAGTTTAATCGTAACAATGACGGGGGTGAGGTGGGGGGGGGGGAGACAGGGTCTCTCCATTTAAATCCTCTAGGCGTTCATTGGACATTTGGACATTTTCCTTAAAAAAAAAAAAAAACCGGAGTCAGGTGGTGGCTACACCGCTACACGTTAAAATTCATCACATTGTACCTTACATGTGTGTTTTTCTCAGTAAGCGTATCTCCATTTCGAAGGAGGGAGTCCCCCAACGTATACGTGGTTAAAGGTCGGAATTTTGTGTCAAGCCCCTGCGTCGCCCATTCTAAAAAAAATAATAAACAATGGGGAGAAACAAATTATTGAAAACTCAGAATCCGTGTAGTCGGATTTGTGATGCCTCTTTTCTTTTTCTTTCCTGTATTTTCTGAAAATTCTACAACGAACTGGTTTTCCCTGTGAACCACAGGGACCCTCAGCGGGGAGGGGGTGGGGGCGGGGCGCGGGGTGCGCAGGGACCCGTCCCGCCGCCCGTGGGGTTCCGAGGCGCTCCGCGCTCGCACGGCTGCCGCCCGGAACGGTCGCTCGGTCGCGGCCTACGGGAGGGGGGTGCCGGGTCCTCCCGAGGCCGCTCGGCTCGCCCAGCTTCTGGATCGACCGCGGCCCTGCCGCTTCTGCTCCATCCGGCCTCGCAGGCTCGTTCTCGGCTCCGCATTTTCCTGGGGCGCCTGGGAGCCCTAGATCCCCGGGGGCCCCGATCGCCGCGGCCCCTCCCCCGAGCGAGCCCGCGCCCTGCTCCCGGAGCGCGCTCGGCCCGTGGAGTCTACACCGGCCGTGCTGAGGCCAGGCCGGTCCCTGGATCCTCGTAGGGACCGGCCGGCGGGTCCCAAACGCGCGGGGCTGCGGGCGCGCCGGGGCGGCCAGGCCCGAAGAAGAGCAGGAGGAGGAGGGGTGAGGACCGGGGGCGGCTTTTAACGAAAAAGAAGTTGAATCATCAGCGAAACCATTAGGGCTAATGCGCCGCGCACGGGCGCGGGATCAATGCCGCCCCGGGGTCGCCCGCCCCGCGCGCCCCGGCTCGGCCCCGCCCCCCGGGGGGAGATGGATTTGCGCGAGTCCAGAA
>NC_043700.1:191638948-191641186 GCF_006229205.1 Suricata suricatta
CGGGAGGGCGCCGCGGCCTCGGCCGGACGGAGAGGCCCCGCTCCCTCCCCGCGGCCGCGAGACGCGAGGCCGGGCGGGGACGCGCCCTGAGGTCAGGCCCCCTCGCGCTGGCCAGGAGAGGCGGGCACCGTCACACGCAGACACTCGCTCTCCACCGCCCCCCTCCCAGTCACAGGCTGATTGGCGGGGTTCTGGGGTCAAGTCCTGGGTGCTCCCTCGCCAGGCCCTGCGGGAGAACAGACTTTCTGGGGAGAGGGCTTGAGAAGTCCGCTGGAAACGGGCGGGGATCGTGGAGCTCAGGCAGGACGCCTAGCAGCGGGGAGGGGTCCTCAAAGACCAGGTTTCTCGGGGGCTCCGGTCCCTCCTCTTCACACCGGGGTGGTGGGGAGGCATTAGCCCCTCTTGTTCCCAGCGCACCTGGCCCGCCGTGGGGCCTGCGTCCTGGCACTGGACTAAACGGTGGCTCAGTTCGGGAGCAGGGGGAGGGCAGGGAGGTGGCCGGCTTCTGGCTTCCGAGCAGCCTGTCCCTGCCTTTCTCTGGGCCACGTGGGGTTTGTCTGTAAAATTCCAACAGGAGGTGAGACAGACGGGCCAGTCCCTTTCTGGGGCGGTGCTTTGCTGGGGAGGTGGCTCAGGGTCTGTCACCTGCCCCGAAAAGGGAATCTTTTTAAAGCTTGCTATTTATTTTTTTAGAATGTTTATTTATTTTGAGAGGAGGGAGGAGGGGAGGGGCAGAGAGAGGGCGAGAGAATCCCAAGCAGACTCTGGGCTGTGAGCCCAGAGCGGGTGGTGGGTCTCAGTCTCAAACCATAAGATCATGGCCTGAGCCAAAATCAAGAATCAGAGACTCAACCAACCGAGCCTCCCGGCCCCCCAATAACAGAAAAGTTTTAAGCGGCCCCCGTCTTCAGAAAGTTTGAATCCTCACGAATCAGCGCGCCGGTACCATTCTGTTTCTGCCCTCTCCTCCCGCCCCCTTCCCAAGGCGGGCCAGACTGCCCCCCAGTAATCGGGCACCAGGCCTCAGACCCCGGTCATCCTAGAGGGCCTCAAACACTCTGAGGAGGGCACTGTGCAGTGGGGTACGGGTACCGCCTCTGAGACGCCCCCCCTGTGGGGGACCCACAGGGGGACAGGAAGTCCTACTGGAAGAGGGGTTGTCCTGAGGAAGGGGGAGGAGGAGAGGGCTGGAGGATCTAGACCTTCCGAGGTGAAGAGCTGCTCTCCCCTACCCCAGCCAGAGGTGGGGGCAAGGGGCTGAGTCCTCCACGGTCCGCCCTGTTGTACACAGCTCAGCCTTCCCCCACAATGGGGTCTGTGTGGTCTGGAGTTGGACTGCTACCCCAATCTTCCTCATTAAATGGGGACATCACCCCCAGGTCATTGGGGGATGATCAGCTCCCAGATGAAAGGAGGCCCCAGTGTAAGGTGCATGGGCTTAAGGGCCGTCACCCTCTGCAGGTAGCCGAGGGCTTTGGGCCAGGGTCGGTGCCCACTTCTGGGTACGGAATTCCTGCAGCGAGCTGTGTGTTTGGGACTAGGGGCTCCGTCGATCTTGGGGCAGGGCACGGGCGTTGGGATACGCTGGGTCTCTGCTGGCGACTGGGCAAAGGGCGGAGGATTTACGTGCGTCGGAGAGTGGGACTCAGAGGCTGGCGGGGGCGAGAGTGGCTTGAAGGTGCCCGCAGGGTTAGTGTTGCAGCCGTGTTCCTGGACAGCCGTTGCGCACGCGTGCGCCGGCCTGCGGGACCCGGCGCCTGGGCACCCTCAGGGGCGCGCGGCGTGGCCGTCCTGGAGAACCCGCGGCAGCGTGGCTGTGTGTGTGAATGCAGGATGGGGCCACCTGCCTCTGCGCCCCACACCCCGGGGTGTGAGTATCCCGGCGGTGCCACGGGTGGGCGAGCTGAGCTCAGAGACTGAAGTGAATTTCCCAAAGGCACGCAGACGCGGGTGAAGGGAGAACAGCGGCCAGCGAGCCAGAGAGCAGACGGGGGTGGGCCGCCCCCACCAAGGGCCGAGACTCGAGGCGAACCGCCAGCTCCCCACCTGCGGCACATGCCGAGGTTCACTCCTCTCCAGCCTTCGGGGTTCATGCCGCTTCCTCCCAGAAGCCTACCGGGTCCTAGGCGGCCCCGGCCCCCGCCCTGAAGCGTGAGCTCGCGGCCGGTCTCCGACTGTGAGCGCGGAGGCCGCAGCGCCCGGCCGGGGGGCGGGGGTGGGGTGGGGGTGAGGAACAGG
>NC_043700.1:191641286-191643216 GCF_006229205.1 Suricata suricatta
GACCGCGGGGAGGGGGCGGGGCACCCAGGACGCCCGCGGGCCGCTGGGGTGTTTGGCGGCCTTGGCCTTGCGCTGCCCCGCGGCCGGGGAGGGGTAGGAGGCCGCTCCGCGCCGGGCGTGAGCCGGGCCCCGGGAACTGGCGCCACTGCCAGTGTCTCTGCTTCCAGCTCGGGCAGCCCCGAGGGACACTCAGGTCCGGGGAGGGGACGAGCCCGGCTGTAGAGGCCCACCCGGGCCGGCGCGGGGTCCGGAAGCGAAATGGCGAGGCCGGCTCCCCGCAGCCCGAGCCGGGCGACGCAGGCCTCGGCGAGTCGGGGTCCGTGTGCGCTTCCAGCGGCCTAAGTCGAGGAGACGCCTCCGAAAAGAAACCGCACCTTTTAGGGGGTCCTGGCCTCCCCGACTCCCAGCAGGGCACATCAGCGAGGGGGGGAGGAAGCACTGCCCGGAGAGGGGAATGGTCCGCGGGGAAAGACGCGGGGGCCGAATCCTGGGCGCCGCCGGGAGCAGAGCAGAGGAAGAAAGGGGAGAGACGCAGAGGCAGAGACCGACTAAATGAGAGTCTCAGCGAGGGCGGAAGCGCGCGGCCGGGCGGGCGGAGGGTCCGGGAGGCCCCGCCGGGGTCGCGGTGGTCGGCAACTTCCGCTAGACCCCAGCTCCCCAGGAGGTGAGCGAGACCTCGGGGACACCCGCGATTCGGGGATGGGGCGCCCGCGCCTTGGAAGCCCCTGCGCGCGCCTCTCCGGCTCCCCACCGGCCTCTCGCGGGCCTCCCGCCTGGGCCCTCACACCCCGGGATCCGGGAGCTGGTGCCCTCACCAGGGCACGGGGCGCACCCTTAGGACTCGTCTGACTCCCGGGATGGAGCCCCAGACACATGGGGGTCTCCCGCCCAGCACCTCCTGCCGGTCTGGGGCGCTGTGGTCCCAAGGACCGCAGAAAGGACCGAGAGCGCCAGGAAACCCACGACACCAACGCGGACCAGAGGGACCGCCGCGGGGCTCAGTCCCCCAAACCCGCAGTGGGGTCGGGCCGCACCGGCAGCAGGAGATCGCGGTCCAAGGGCGGCGCCACCCGTCCTGCCGCCCTCCCGCGTCCAGCGCTGGGCTCAGAGGCCGCCGGACGGAGGTGACCCCGCGCGCCGGCGGGGAACCGGAGGGGCTCCCGGACGAGCCGGGAGGAATAGGGAAACCTTTGCGGGGGAAAAGGTTTGAGACTGAAGCAAACAGACTTGCGGAGACCGAGTGCGCGGGTTTCTAAGTGCCCTTTCGCAGCAAGCAGGGGGAAAAGAAAGCGCGCAGGGTGTGAGCGGACCGAGGCCAGACCCCCGATGGGATGAAACCGTGCCCGCCTGCCAATCGGACCGGGACGCGGGGAATTCGTCCCTGGGAGCACATCCCTCGGTTTCCCCGATGGTCAGTTTTTAAAGCACTTTTCTTGTGGAAGATTTCCAATATAAAACAAATGAGAGGAAACCTTAAAATGAGCCCCCAGGTACCCACTCCCCATTTAACAATTACCGACTCCTGACCCACCCAGCGCTGTCCGTACTGGCTTGCGTTTCTCCAGTCTCATTAATTTGTTTATTCAGTTGCGATATTTGTAAGCAAACGCAGACATCACATCATCTCATTGGTAAATACCTAAGTACAGCCTTCACCAGGAAGAACTTTTTAAAACGAACCCCGCGGCTATAAATCACCTCACAATAAATCCACACTCTGGCCCCACACTCAGAGGCAGTTGACCTTTGATGATGGAAATGCAGACAGCATACGTCTGTGTCGACTTTACTGCGATTTCCAGATAATCAGTAAAATGCACTACTGCTTTTATATTAAAGAAAAATAATAAGCCAACAAAAACTGAGGCCAGCGGCTTCGGAAGCTGGTGAGGACGGCCCGACCGGGCAGCAGCAAAGCCAGATGCTGCGT
>NC_043700.1:191643316-191647358 GCF_006229205.1 Suricata suricatta
GGGGAGCAATGGCAGCTGAACCCCTTGCACAAGCGGGAAGAAAGTTGAAGGGCCTCATGGCTGAGTGGCCTCTTGGAGGCCCTGACCGAGTCTCTGCCCCTCGTGGAACCTAATTTCCCCTTCTGAGAACTGCTAGATGGGGCCAGAAAGCCACTAAGGATGCGTGGGAGGAAGACACCTACGGACACCGGAAAAGAGAGACAGACCTGGCTCGTGCTGCCTCCCTCTTGGTGCCCAGCTGACCAGTTCCCTGCCCCTTCCGGATAGCGGAGCTCTGGAAAACCTTGCACGTGGCCAGGCCAGGCTTGGGAGAAGGTGGGGGGTGGGGAGGCCCCAAGCCACCTCTAACAGGGAAGTCAGTGGGAGGCTCTGGGAGTTGCGGGGGGGGGGGGGGGGGGCTGGAAGACAAAGGCCAGAGCTCTGCAGCTGTGGGAACAGCCCTAGGGCTCCTCTCGCCCTCTCCAGGGCTCTGGGGGAGGGGCGTGGCATGGCAGGGCAGGTCTGGCTCCTGTGGAACATGAACTTGGCTGGATGGCAAGTCTGTGTTTGCCTCCAGTGGCCTTTCCCGAAGCCCCTTCAGAGGTCCTGCTGGCAGGGGTGAGGGGAGTGGGGGTGGGGGGTGGTTCTCCAGGTAGCTTTCGTAGTGCCTGGGGAAGGGGGCTGAGAGGCACAGACGGGGTGGGTCACTCCCCCCAGTCCCACAGCAGTGTGGGCCCTCCACGCCGGAGGCAACTGTCCCCGCATGGCCGGCAGTACCTAGATGCCTTGCTTGGATCAGAGGAGGCTAAGTGTTTTCAGGTTCAGACCACTATCCTCCCGCAGGTCTGCCAGGAGGAAGCAGGCCTGGAGAAGAGAAGGGCTTTGTTCACGGCCCCTGAGGGAGTGGGCCTGGCCTGGGTGTCCAGCACCTGCAGACCCCACCCGGGCCCAGGGACTGCAGGCCAAAGCCCTCGGCAGCCCGCTCTGGCCGGAATCAGGCCTCGACTGAGAAGGTGAGGCTGGTGGGTTTGGGAAGGAGAGGGCAGGTCCGGCAGAAAGGGGTCGAAGGCCTTTGTCTTCTGCCCAGCGGAGCCAAAGCGCCCTAGGGGATGGGGGTTTCTGGCACTTGAGGCTAAGTGCGCGTCCCCCGCCTGGTCCCGCGCGCCCTCCAGGGCTTCCCAGGCCGCGTGTTATGCATTGTTTCCCGCTGGTTTGGGCCGGCCCCACCGTGACACCCAGGATGCCGATCGCCGTGGGGTAGAGCCAGCTTCCCGGAGCCCAGCCGGCTTGACCCAGGCTCCGAGCTGCTGTCTGTGGGGCTCCTGGCTCCCGGCCCCTCCCGCACAGCCGGCAGACGGCCTCCGTTTCCCCCTTCTGTCTTCCTCCAGTCAGAGGAAGACCCCAGGGGCCAGGGAGCCACTCATGGCTCAGCCCCTGGCTGCTCGGTGGGAAGACACAGCCCTTCTCCAGGAACCCGCCGCAGCAGCCTGGGACCCGGCGGGAGGCTGGGTGCCCTGGTGAAAGCTCTTGGTTCCCGCTGGGCCGAGGGGAGGTTCTGGGCGTGCGGTGCCTGCACCCTCCTGTTCCTCCTCCCACTGGGGCTCCGGTGCGTGCGTGCGGACCAACACCGCTCAGTGGGGAGCGGCTTCGGGGCCCGCATCCCACGCCAGCCACAAACACTGAAATAAAACGGTTGCCTCCTGCCCATAACGCGTCTGACTTGGGTTTTGATTGCACCACGTGAGATTCCCAAAGTCCCCGTGGTGGTAGCTGTCCCCGAAAACCATTTCCTGTCTGTGCCGCGGAGAACCCGCCTGGGCCTGGGCACCGGCCTGGTGCGCTCAGGGAAGGAGGCGGAGCGCGGATGGCGGCCCTGAGGCCTCTGCAGGGCGGCTGGCGAGCCCGGGGAAGGCCGGTGGTCCTCTGGAGGGCCGGCAGCCGAGGGTCCGCCACCACAAAAGCAAAAGAGAGGGCTGCGGGCCCAGGTGGAGCCTGAGGCCTGCAGTGGGCAGGGGGAGAGGGGGAGGGGGAGGAGACAGAGAGGCAGGCTGCGCTGCCCTTGCAGTGGCTTCAAGGGGCTTGCTTCCTGGCCAACCCACTCCCCTCTGTGGCCACTGACCGGGAACAGCCTTTGAAAATAACTAGCATCAAATTCATTTATTGAGGGGGTTGTACATCCCTCCCAAAGTTGAATGAAGCCTGTAGTTTGGAGAAAAGCAGGGTGTGTAACTTCTCCATGCAAAGCAAGAGAAGAATCAGCCCAGGAGGGGCCGCAGGACCCTGAGGTAGCAGCTGGGGGCACAGGCTGGGCTGGGGAAGGGACCCCAGGAGTGTCCCCAGACACCCACCCTCTTATGCTGCAGGCCTGCGAGCCGGAAGGCACGGACCCAGAGGGTCAGGCTGCCTGTGCAGGAGGCCTCGCTTTCCGGGACCCAGCCTCAGGTGTTGGGAGCTGGGGCAGGGGATGATTCTGGGCCAGGGAGCCGGATGGCAGGGGAGACAGAGGACCCGCCAGCCCAGGAGAAGACCCCCGTGGGGCCTTCTCCTGGGCTGTCTGGTGCCTCCGCTGAGAACACCGCTGAGTCCCTAGGGTGGCCCAGATGCTGTGCAGCTCAGCCCAGGAGCCTGAAGCTGAGGGACAGAGGTTTTCAAGGGGACCCAATTCTGCCACAGAAGTGACCCTGTCAAGTCCCAAATGACCTCTCTCCCCACAGAGAAGCGTACCTAATAAAGTGTCTCTCCCCCGGACTCCCTGCAGGGGACCATATGCTCACCCCACAAGCCGGTCTTGGGGGCTGAGGGAGGCTGGAGGCCACGGTAATGCAGGCTGTTGGAATAAGCTTTGGTTCAGAGCCCCCCAGCTCGCCCCCAGCTCGCCAAAGTCCGGGATGGCCCGGGGGAGGGGCAGGGCTGGAGATCAGCATTCGCCACCTGACAGTCAGACCGGCAGTGTTTTGCTTGGGCCCCAGGGAGGAAGGGGCATGGTCAGAGACGGCTCTCCGTGCTCCAGCAGGACGGGGCAGACGTGGGAGCCACATGGCTGGCGGCCGCTTGTGCCAAAGGAGCGCGCCCACAAGCAGATTCTGCGCATGCCCACGACCTGGGAGACACATCCCCCTCTTCCTCCCCGCCGTGGTGTCCCCTGACGTCCCCGTCTGGGAAGGACCTGACTCCTGATCCCCTCTCAGACCGAGGTCCAGGCAGGAGGGCGAGGGCACCCACCAGAGCCCAGGGCCGCTGGGGAGCCCCGCCCAGTGATCACAGAGCGGCAGAGACCGTCCAGAAAACGTCCCTTTTATTCCATTACGCAAATAAGTAGATCCGTTTTTTAAAAAGTCTTCGCCAGAAGACCTGGAGGCCGCAGCCCAGGAGAGAAGCCCGGTCCTCCGGGCGGCGGAGCGGGCAGTCCGACAGAAGGACTGCCTGGGGGCCCGTCCCCCGCCCCTCTGCAGGGGCGCTCTCCCTGGGGTTGTCCTCTGCTGGGCCCACTGTCAAGGCCACGAGGCTGATCACAGTCCTCCGGAGGCCTGCTGTCCGGGGCCAGCGCCGTCCTGGGAAGGGACGTTTGTGTGTGGGGAGCGTGAGGGGGGCGGTCACCTCCAAGCACCTGTGACAGCCTGCTGGCTCCGCTGTGGACTGGGCCCGGCGCTGGCTGCTCGGGTGGCGGCTGCTGCAGGCCTGTCCTGTGGGGCTCCGGGCTGCCTGCCCAGCGCTGCCTCTCTGGGACGCCCGCTTCCCTGCCAGGCATCCAGCCCGTCTGGAAGCCACAGTCGAAGACATCCCTGTTACATTCTGGACGAGCTTGGGACAGGACACCGGCCAGGGCGGCAGCCTGCCCTGGAGGCAGAGGAGCCCTCAGAGGGCCCCAGGCCTCCCCCGCGCTTTGCCGGTGCGCCCCCCGAGGTCCCCGGGCCGGCAGCGGCGGCCCCCCGGAGTGGGCCCCGAAGGTGGGGCTCACACCAGGCCGGGCATCTGCGCCCGTAGGAAGGGCACGGACGCCGCTGCCGGGAAGGCGGCCAGCGGGTAGGCGAGGGCCCCGGAGAAGCCAAGCAGCGGCGGGGGC
>NC_043700.1:191647458-191650320 GCF_006229205.1 Suricata suricatta
CAGCTCCGCCGCCTCTCGCTGCGCCGCTCCCGGCCTGGGGCCCCGCTGCCAGGCGCCCTCGGCGCGGCCCATCTCCTCGCCTGTCTCCGGTGAGTCCCGGTCGCTGGCTGCAGGGGAGAGAGGGGCACACGGTTGGTTCCGGGGCTGATCCCCAGACCCAGTCTCTGCGGCCCAGCTGCTCCCCCCCGCCTCCCCACCACAGGCCTTCCTAGAGCTGCAAGCAGGGATGTAGTCCCTGTGCGGGGAGGGGGGCCTGCACCCTGCACCGCTGCCCGCGGATCTCACCCAGGGATGGTGAAAGGCAGAGGGGGAGGACGTGAGCTCGAAGTCCAGAGCACGGCTCCAGGCCAGCGGGCTGGGCAGCTCACGCTCGCACACGACTGCGCATCCACAATGGAGGACAGAGGAAACGCGGGGGAAAAAGCAACACAAAAATGCAAACGGAAACAGAAGGAGCGATTCCCGAAACCACTGGCCCCTTCCGCACTGAAACAAGAAAAAGCCTCGAGGACACAAGAGGCTGGAGGAGAGGCGTCCTTCAGGGCCCCGTGGGGGGAACAGCAGGGTCCTGCACCCAGGCGACACCAAGCCCCCAGACACAGAAATACAGACTTGCAGGGGCCCCTCCACGTCCCCCGGAAGCCAGATCAGAACCCGCTCCCACAGAAACACCCCCAGACAGAGAACGAACGAATGTACACAGTCCCCCCGAACTCCAGGTGACCCTGGCTTCCGCTCACCCCCTGTCCTGTACCCCTCACCCAAAGGCCGACAGAGACACATGCATCTGCTCTCCCCCAGTTGTGCTCAAAGGCAGCACATACAAATGGGGTTTCCCCAAAACACTCAGCAGCTGCACCCGCACCCCAAACACCACACGGTGGTTACAGAAGGCCACAGTGGTTTCTGAGCTCGCACTCCAAATTCCGAGCTCCACCCGGATCTCCCACAAGGAGACGCTCCCAGGGCTGGCAAGGGGTGGTGCCTCCGGGTGAGAGAGTCCCAGCCCGGGGCCCAGGTGCTAGTCCAGGAGCCAGGCCGGCTGGGAATCGACAGGGGCAGGGCTTTGGGGTCCAAGCCCACCCAGGCCACTTTGCCCTCCCCCTGGGCCTGAGCCTCCTGTGCGAAGGTTTGGCAGGGGGGCAGTGTAGGGGAGTGCGGCCCGCCAGCCCTGGGAAGACCGCGGTGTGGCGGCGGTGCGAGCTTCGAGGTGTGCAAACACCGGTGGGCTCGTGCGTGTGGCTCGGCCATACCCCTGTGCTCACAGAGGTGTGCAAGTCCACATCGGCGTGCGCACGTCCGACCCTGGTGCTGTGAGCTTTCTGGGTGCTGACAAGGAGTCAGGTTCCAGGCTGGCCTGTGTGCTCCCGAAAGGAGGAGCCTCTGCCTTCCCCCCCGACACCCAAGCCCCCAGACTCACACGCCCATGCGCTACCCCAAGACACGAAGCCAGGCCCGCCAGCCCCGGGGGAAACCCGGGCCCTAACCCGCATCCCACGAAATAAGGAGCCACGTCTTCCGGAGCTGCCCCCTGGGGCCACAGGGGAAGAGAAACTCAGGCTAAGCTAGGGGGCATGTTTCACCCCACCAGACCTTTCCGGAAACACTCGTGGATGGGCACGACATTTGGTCACTTGATTTCAGGGAAACCACTGAGACCCGAGCCAGTGTGAGTGAAAGGGGTGCAGGCCCTACACTTTCTGGGTATGAGCTCCGAGAGGTGGGTCCCTTTGCCAAAGGGTCCCCCGCACTCCAGAGAGGGGGTTTATCCAAGAGGTGAGAGAGGTCTGGCCCACCTAGCCCCCAGCACACACTAATGGATTTCGAAGCAAGAGTCTGGAAGAGTCCGCAGCTGGCCTTACAGTGTACATTCATGGGGCGGGGGGTGCCAGCCAACCTGGGGGCCAGAGTTGGAATAACTTCCTGGTGATCCTCCCAAGGCTCTTCCTCCAAAGGGCAGGTCCCCAAGGGGGCAGCGACCCAGGGAAGAGGGAGCAGGACTCAGGGCAAGGGCGGGGGGGGGGGTGAGCGGCTCTGGGCTGAGAACCCCCTACTCCAACCTCGGAGCCCTCAGCAGGGAACAAAGGCGGGGAGGTGGAGCGGGAGAAAAGGGAGAGAGAGGAGCGGGCCTGGGGCCTTCAGAGAGGCTCCTTCTGGCCTGGCACAGCTGCCCTGTCCGCGGTGCTCTCGGAGGAGATGGGGCTGCGGGGCAGAGAGATGCTCCCGCTCTGCTACCCAGCACCCCCACCCACAATCAGTGGCTCCGTCTCTCCAGCCCTCTTCACCGTTCCCTGTCCAGCTCTGTTTTCTCTTCTTTTGTGGCTGCTGCCCCCCCCCCGTCTTCTCACTGTCACCCGCGGGTTCTGTTTTTGCGACTTCTCTTCTCCCGTCTCCCATCTCCCCACATCCCTCTTCTTCTCCCTCCATCCTTCCCTTTCTCCCATCATCTCGGCTTTCTTTTTGCGTCCTTCTCCACCCCCTTCCATCGTTCCTCTTTCACTGCCTGGCGTCCCGGGTCCCCAGACTCCTCTCCGCAGGCTCTCCAGCCTCCCCGGGACCCACGGAGCCTGGCGATGGGTGAAACCTAAGCCTTGCAAAGCCTCCTCCCCGCATGGGGACCCTGTCCCAGGGAGTGGGCCCCGAGACCCGCCCAACCGGGGGCTCGGCGGGGGCCCCGCAGGACGCAGACCCCGGGGCACACAAGAAGGAGGGTGGCCCAGAAAGGCCTCCGACGGACTCAAAGTCCCCGAGCGCACCGCCCGGCCCACCCCTCCCGGCGCCCTCACTCACTGTCCGGACTGAGGCCGCCTCCGTAGCCGCCGTGCGCCTGAGGGTACCAGCGCGTCGCGCCGCCGCCGCCCA
>NC_043700.1:191650420-191667758 GCF_006229205.1 Suricata suricatta
CGCCCGGCGCCGGGGGTGGGAGGGGGCGTGGCCTCGGCCGGGCAGCCGCCCATTGGCGGCGGGGCCCCGGAGAGAGCCGGGCTGGCCAATCAGCGCCCGGCCAGCCCCGCAATCGCCTCGCTGCCTGGTGAGTGCGGGACCCCGCGTGAGTGACTGTGCGCGCGCTCGCGAGTGTGGTATGTGCGTGTGTGCACGTGTGTGCTCACGCAAGCGTGGCGTGAAGACCCCGCGACTTGCAAGAGACCGCAGGACGCTGGGCCTCAGCCGTTTGTTAAGACCCCGGGTGTCAGGGCTCCAAGGCTGAGGCACATTTCAAGATTTACACGTAATAAAATATCCTTCGGTGCCGCGTGCAGTGCATACGACTCTCCAGTCCCCGGGCTCGGGCTCCGAGCGTAAGCAGAGGCTCGCCCCCACCCCCACTCCTGCGGCCCTGCCGGCCGCGCGCCCGCCCGGGGTCCCGCTCCCCTGGAGGCTCGGGCCTTAGGAAGGGGGGGGGGCTTGAAAGCCACTGCCCCTGGCCGCCCAGGTCTTCGGGACAGGCCCCATCCGTCACCCGGCCTCCGTGTCTAGACTCCGAACCCGTGGGGAGTCTCCTTGAATTCCTGCAGCAGGGAGCGCGGTGACAAAAAGTGCATCCTGGCCCACGCCGCCACCCTCGAAGCTGTGTCCGCTCAGGAGGAGCCTTGCGACCCGGCTCCACCGGGAACAGGTGACAAGCGAGTCACCGGGTCGCAGCGCGGTCGCACGGGCGGAGCCGGCTTCACCGGACGCGGGTCATCTCAGAGAGATGCATCCTGCCTCCCAGTGCCAGCCGGGGGCCCCTGTCCAACCGCGCGCTGCGCCCGTTCTCCCGGGACCGACGCTCCCGACTCCCGGCTCTCGGCTCTCTCCGTGTTTCAGATCAGCCACAGCGGCCCGGAGCATCAACCCCATTTTCCAGAGGGGAAAACAGAGGCGAGGCGAGGAGAGAGTACCCGGTACGGTAAGTGGCTCTGGCAGGCCTGAATTCTGGTACTCTGGGCCCGGAGTCGGACAGGGGAGCGGGCCGGAACCAGGCAGAGCCCGCGGAGGCGAGGCGCTGCGCATCCGGGTTCTTTTCTGGAAGCCTGCTGGAGCCGGCTTCCCCTGGTCCCCGGCCGCAAGCCCCCCTCCGGCGATTTCCTTCCAGCAGGGGCTGGGAAGGACCTCTGGGGGCTGGGGAGGCGGGGAGGTTCTAAGGCCTCAAGAAGGAGATGCTGGGCCCATCTTCTCTGGCCCTCGCTCTCGCCCCAGAAGGGACAATGTCGAGCAATGATGGGGACTCTCCTCCCCAGCCTGGAGGCGGACGAAAAGACGAGGGCTCTTTTGCACTTTTTGTAGATAAGGATGCTCGGCAGAAGTGAAGAGAGCTGGGGGGTCCCAAGTACTACTCAGGGTCAGAGAGACTCCAAGGGGCTGAGCCACGGAAAGAACTGGTAACCCCAGTCCTTCGGGAAGGGAAATGCCAGCCCGAGACTGACCCTACCTCTAATCAGACGACACTTTTTTTTTTTTAATTTGTTTTATGTTTGAGAAACAGAGAGAGAGAGAGCACAAGCATGGGAGGGTCAGAGAGAGAGGGAGACACAGAATCCGAAGCAGGCTCCAGGCTCTGAGCTAGCAGTCAGCACAGAGCCTGACGTGGGGCTCGAACCCACAAACCGTGAGATCATGACCTGAGCCGAAATCAGACGCTCAACCGACTGAGCCACCCAGGCGCCTCCCAGACGGCACTTCTGATTCTCAGGGACAGGTGCCCAGAATAGAAGACAATGGCTGTGGGGACGGGGCCTCCCAGTAACCCCTACGGTAGGGAAGCTGTCCCGCCCCCACCTTCAGCACGTTTCCAGAGCCTCGAGCCTGAGGGGCCGGTGCTGTCACTGCGTGGGGACTTCCTCCGCAGTCTGGGCTGTGTTCTCTCTCCTCTCCAGGCGTGTGGCCTGGGCGGGGTCACCTCACCGCGCATCCTCCTCTTGTGAACCTCGGGGAGTTAGCACCCTGTGGTGAGAGGCTGGGCGGAGGGAGGCTGGGTGCGCCCAGGGGGGACCCCAGCCCGGGTGCTCTCTTGCCAGGATCGCCTCAGTGCCTGTGCCGAGCCGGGTGAGAGCGGAGGAGCGTGCGCCTCCTCGCCCCTGCCCCTCTCGCCGGCCTCGAGGGGGGTGCAGGGAGCGCTTGCCCCCCGCCCCCGCGGGGTGCCAGGCGCTGGGTCCCTGCGCTGCTGGCCCCTGGACATTCACAATCATAACAACTGTGAGGGCGGAGCCCCAGGGCACAGGCCGTGGGGAGCCAGCAGCTGTTGGCCACTGTGCGGGTCGGTTAGGGAGGCGACAGGTCGCCAGTGGTGCTGGCCCAGGCCTCCCGCTGCGCACAGCGCCGGCCCGGAGCCTGCCCCCGTGGAGGTGGAGGAGCGGCCAGTTCTGAGACAGGACGGTCCGCAGAGGCGGGAACCGGGGATCATCACCGCCGCCAAGGCTTTGCACGTCCAGACGGCGGACCGCTCTGAGGGGCTGGCCGTTCTCAAGCCCAGGACACTCGCCGGCACCCTGTGGGGACACTGCCTGGAGACACCACAGCCACCAAGGCCCCGAACCCAGGTTCTGGTGCTCAGAGGACCAGAGCTCGCATTTCTGGTCACCTGTGGGTACTGAGTGGAGAGACTCCTGGGGCAGAAAAGTAGAGCCTCTGTGTGCCTCCATCTGCGTGAGGCACCCCTGCGGCTGCCCCCCTCATTTCTCCTCTGTCTGTTCCTGTCGTTTCTTATCCCCTCCGAGTGCCCGGCTCCCCTGTGCAGTGGGACCACCGGGGAATCCCAGCAAACGGTCCTACAGGACACCGGGTGGCCATCTCAGGGATGGTGAGCAGGGCTGTGTTCCGGCACCCGTGTCCCACGTGCCCAGCTCAGAGCTAGTAATCAGAGGTGCCCTGCAAGGCAGAGATGCGGTCCTGGGCATAATCCCGGCGGCTGCCATAGGCAAATCGCAGCCAGCTTCCGCCTGCTTTGTTTGGTCTTGATAAGCTGGGGGGGGGGTGTCGGGAATAATTTTAGGGAATGTCCACTGTAAAAAATTTGTTAATGTTTATTTTTGAGAGAGAGAGAGAGACGGAACGTGAGTAAAGGAGGGGCAGAGAGAGAGGGAGACACAGAATCGGAAACAGGCTCCAGGCTCGGAGCTGTCAGCACAGAGCCGGACTCGGGTCAAACTCAGGAACTATGAGATCATGACCTGAGCCGAAGCGTGATGCTCAGCCGACTGCGCCCCCGGGCGCCCGGAGTGTCCACTTTTAAATTCACATTTGTCTTAGCTTCGCTTCCATCCTCTCCCAGCCCAGTCCCACTTGGCCTTAGCTCACCCCCATGCTGCCCCCGCACCCCGTGCCCTCCTGTGCGTATCTCCCCTCTCTGACTTTCCCTCCTGAAAGTGTAAGTTTGAGATCCTTGCTGGTCCATGTAGCCCTGGTTTGTAAGTCACTGACTGGGTACCGGCAGCCGCATATCCTTTGTCCTGTCATTATGGCTGCATCACACATGTCCCCAAATGTCCCCAAATCCTAGTGGCGGACAGCACTCACGGGGTCTGTGGGCTAGGGATGTCTTGTGTCCTGTGCGTGGCGCTGGGGCTGGGCGGGGACGCTTGAAGACTTGAGGGATGCATCTGAAGTCCAGTGGCTCCTTTGTCCGGTGTCAGCCCCAGGAGCCCTACGTGGTTCCGTGTGACCTGGCTCCCATACCACTTGGGTTTCCAGAACCGAAGCGGGGTGGGGGGAAGGCAGAGGGGTGCAGTGTGGGGGAGGGGGAGAAGGAAGGAGGGAGTACAGGGGAAAGAGAGGGGTGTGGGGGGGTGAGGGTGAGGAGGTGGGACGGGGGCAGGGGAGGGAGAGGGGTGTGGGGTGGAGACAGGGGGAGAGAGGTAGAGGGGTGCAGAGCCTGACCTGGGAACTCAGAGCTCTGCCCCTCTCTGCCCCTGTTTCCAGCAGGGCTCCGGGGGAAGGTCTTGGACCCCATCTCTCCGTCTGGGGATCCTCAGATTGCAGGATGAGAAATCTTCCGTGGTCCTTCGGGGAAAGACCCTTGCTGGGGGGGGGGGCTGACTGCCTCGCTGGGGGCTTGCAGCTCCCCCCCACCCCGCACCTCACCGGGATGAGCGGACCTGCCTGTCCCTCTGACACGTGCCCCCCGGGACAGCAGGCACTCCGGGCGGCGGGCTCAGCGCTGCGGGAAGATTGTTCACAAGGTCCCGCTGCTGTCCCTGGTCCCTGCCCTCACCTGCACTTGCTCGTATGGGACTGACATGGGGGGGGAGCCAGGTCGTTTGAGGCAGGGGTCCTGGGACGTGGCCCGGAGGGGAAGGGACCTGCTGCTGGCGGAGAGAGCCGTTAGGAGCGCCTGCCTGCGCGCGGAGAGCTAGAGAATGGGGTTCTTAGTTTGCAAAACAACGGGGAGCCACTGAAGGTTGTGTGACCTGGGAAGTGGCAGAGCTGAAGCAGAGCCGTGGGAGGAAACTGGAAGGGACGGCACACGCAGAGTGGAGGAGAGACGGTCAAATGCAAAGGAGGGTCCAGGTGCGGGCGGTGGCCGTGCCAAGGGGCCCTGTCTCCGGGGGCCTGAGCGGGGACCGCGGGCAGAGCCCCAGAGCCTCCTCACTGACTTGTCAGACGGCCCGCTCCCCACGACACAGTCAGCGTGACGTCCTCCCCGCTGCCCAGAGGTGCCATCAGGCCTGAGCTCCGCTGCTGAGCCCACCGCGCTCACGGGCCAGTCCTGCTCCCCAGACGCCCCTGCAGGAAAGCGCCGCCCCCACGAGGGGCTGCGGGGGGAGGTCGCGGTGCAGGCGAGTCTTCGGTATATATTAAAAATGTTTGCTTTCAAAAAGAGCCACTGTCTGAGAAGTATCTGGGTCACCTTTAAAGGTCTAGCCACATCCCTCCTTGCGAAAGTGCCCCTTTTCAACACTGGAAAGAGGAGGCTAATTTTCATAACGTGTCAAGTGGATGGTTCCCAGAGTTCCACTCCCTGGGACATGAGAGGGAGAAGGAACAGGAGAGGAGGGGGGAGTGGGGAGGAGAGGGAAGTGGAGAGGAGGGGGGAGAAGAAGGGGAGTGGGGAGGAGGGGGGCAGGGGTGGGAGGAGTAACATGGCGGGTGTCCTGGGCACTGGAGCCCGTGGAGCAGGGGGGAGGCTCTGCAAGATGAGTATCACCCTACCCCTGCCCAGCCCGCCCTGAAGACACCCCCCCAAAATCAACCCAGAAGGGAAGGGGCCCAGCTCTCCCCACTTACAGCTCCCGCCGAGAGGGGGCAGATGAAAAGATTTGTGAGTCCCTGTCCCCTTGGCGGGTGGTGGCCCTGACCAAGCCGCCCTGGGAATGAGGAGCCTCCACCTCCCAGCCCCTGGGAGCGCAGGCCAGCCGCTTCTGCTCACCCCTACCCCAGGCTTGGTGGCTGTGGCCTGTCCTGGCCCCTCCTGGGGTGAGCGCCCCCCATCCCCATGCTTCCCCCCTCCCCGGAGAAGATGCCCGGCACACCCTGGACCCTGCCAAGAACTCTCAGTCGTGAAGGGCTATGTTTTCTCTCCGACGTTTTATTTTGAAAACTTTCAAACGTGCAAAAGTTGGAAGAATTGGCCAGGAACACTCAAATGCCTACCATCTAGAATCTTCCATTGGCACCTTGCTTTTCCACATGTGCCCATCTAGCCGTCCCTCTGTCCATCCGTCTGGTGGTTTTTTCTCAGCGCATTTCATGGTAATGTGGGAGCTTGGGGCCCCGCGGGCAGCGTTTTCTCCTCCTGGGGACGGGGACAAAGAGAAGTCTGCAGAGCCACGGCTGGGCCCCCTGAAAACACTCCTTGGAGGGACGGCCTCAGGACTGTTTCGAGGCGTGAGAGTACCATCCTCGGCACTGTGTCCGTAGTCACGCCGGCAGGATGCTGCCCTTCCCTGCCTCAGTGGAGACTACGGTGCCTCCGGGCTGTAAGGCTTGGGACATGGACGCGTCTGGGTCCAGCGCGAAGCCAGGCTCGGTCTGGTTTCCACAATGGAGCCCAGTTGTGCTCAGAGTTACCGGGACCCTGGGGACCCTCAGACAGCTTGGGCTGCCCGTGACCTCGATTGGAAGTGACTTGGAGACAGGAGGCTGGGACAAAGGGTGGTGACCACAGTGTGGGGAACCTCTTCCCAGTAGCTGGAGGGAAGTTTCTGGAAGGCTCAGCCAGCCAGCGCCCGCGTGGGAACCCCACAGTCTGGCCGAGCTCGCCCCTTTTGGCCCCGGAACGGACAAGGATGGGGTGCAGGCTGTGTTCGCGCCCTGCCCCAGGCAGGGTGCCAGCTGGGGCCTCTTCCCAGGAATGTCCCCTGCCACGCACGGCTCGGTGTCCCCGCTGCAGGGACGCCCCCCCCCCCATCCTCCCTGCACAAGTCGTGAGTCCCAGGCCCAGCGGGGTCAGGGAGCACTTGGAGCCTCAGCGACGGGCAGGCCCGTCTGGGGCTTCACACGTGTGACCTCATCACGCTCACGACCCCCCACAAAGACGGGGGGGTGGGGGACAACGCGGAGTAACTCGCTGCCCAGGACGTGACTCACCCGCGGGAATTGGCTGGGGGACACAGACGCAGGTCAATGGGGGCAGGTGCCAGTCGGTACACACACACACACACACACACACACACACACACACACACACACAAGGACTGCACGGGGCAGGTCCACTTGGACCCCTTTGGGTCTGCTGCTGTGATGGGCTGACTTGTGTGCCCCCGAAATTCCTGTGTTGAAGCCTTAGCCCCTGGTGCCTCGGAATGTGACCGACTTGGGGACAGAGTCCAGGCAGATGTAATTAGTTAAGATGAGCTCACACTCTGACCCTGGTGTCCTTCTAGAAAGGGCACTCTGAAGAGGCAGAGACATGCAGGGACAGTGGGGACAGCGCCAGGGAGGGCTGGAACCAGCACCCACCCCCCCCCAGAGCCTTCCGGGGAGCAGGCCCGGGACCCCCATCTTGGACCTCGGGCCTCCAGAGCAGCGAGGCAGTGAGTGTCTGCTCCTGCGCCCCCCAAGTCCCTGGCGTGTGGCACCGAGGTCCCGCAGCCCCCCGAGTGCAGCCTTGCTGTCCGTGGGGAGGGACACACGAGGTGACGCTCCCTCCCGGATGGCCTCCGGTGCCACACTGCTTGCACCTTGGTGCAGTCTGGGTTTGTCCCGGTGCGAGCGCTACTGGATTTTTAAA
This sequence comes from Suricata suricatta, assembly GCF_006229205.1. Classification (NCBI taxonomy): domain Eukaryota; kingdom Metazoa; phylum Chordata; class Mammalia; order Carnivora; family Herpestidae; genus Suricata; species Suricata suricatta. The sequence goes on from NC_043700.1 coordinate 191,657,664, forward strand.
AAAGAAACGGAGAAAGAATCCCCAAAGTGGTCCCTGGGAGGGAAGAGTGGCAAGGGTCATCTGCCGGGGCCACCCAGCCAAGTCCGCCGGGCAGCGGGGCCGGGGAGAGGGTGTGGGGAGGGGCACTGGGGGCTGCCAAGGCCAGGGCGATCTGGGCACGGAGCCCCGACCCTGGGAGCAAGGACCCAGGGGGCTCCCGGCCCAGATGAGGCGCCCGCTCAACGCCCCCGGCCCTTCAGGGCCTCTGCCTTCACCTCAATCTTTTTTTCCGCCGCAAAAGAACTTTTATATTATATAAATAACACACACTCAACACAGAGGATTCGAAAATGTGAAAAATACGTGATGACGTAAAGGAGATAATCAAGGCCATCTGGGACCCACCGCCAGTGCTCCGCCGCGTCCCCCCGGCACCCCCCGCGCCCCCCAGGCAGGCCCAGCCAGGGCACGACTTGCATGTCCCACACCCCCTCCAGTCACGCCCCCACACGCACGCCCACAGCACCCCTCCCCACGGGCACACTCACCCCCACGCCCCTCACACACACCCCACACACCCACACCCACACACTCACTGCGTTCCCCTCATGCGCCCACACCCCATGCACACCCATGACGCACATCCCCACAGGCACACCTCACGCCCACTCACAAACACATACAACCCGCGTGCACACCCACCCTCACCCTGTCTGCCCCCACGCCCACCAACCAGTGCCTGCCCACACCCCTGCCTGCACCCCTGCTCGCACCCCTGCCCCACCCCTGCCCGCACCCCTGCCCCACTGCTACCCACACCCCTACGCCACACCCTACCCTCACCCCTACCCCACACCCCTACCCCACACTTACTCCATCCCTACCCCACATCTACCTGAACCCCTAACTGCACCCCTACCTGCACTGCTGCCCACACCCCTACCCCTACCCATTTGCACACCTCTCCACACACACCCGCAGGCACCTGCACGCCCCTCCACACCCCCGCAAGCCCACCCTCACACACGCCCCCGCCCCGGCATCCACACATCTATCCCTTGTGCACACAGGCGGACGCCCTGTACGTGCCCCTCGCACACTTGCACAGCCTTGGACCCGTGTGCATCCTGCGGGGGACGCCGTCAGTCTCCGCCCACCCCCGCCTCGCGCCCCTGCAGACCACGGTGCCCACCTGGGCACACACCCCCCATTTCCCCGGACTCAGCCTCGCACAGATCTGCCCAGAGCGCACGGCAGCCACGTCACATGCCTTTGGGGCTGGGAGTCGCTGCTCTACGCGGGCCGACCCTGGGACTCACTCACACAGCGGGGTGGCCGCGCTCACCTCCGACCGCGTGTCCGGCTGCCAGCGACGCACAGAGCTGGGCTTGTGTCCTCCCACACGGGAGCGTGTCCCAGTCCCTCAGGCGCGGCTCCTTCCATTTCTAGGGGACAGAACCCTGCAGTGGGACTGAGGGGCCCAGTAGTGCGTGCGGGTGTTGCCGACACACTTCCACCCTGCTTTTCCTGTCGCCTCCACGCTTCACCCCTGCGCCAGCACGGCCTGGGGCGCCTCTCCTCCATACCCCTGGGCAGCACGCCTCCTTCTACATTTTATTTTGCCTGACTAAAGGGTGTACAGTGGCCCCTAAGTTGAGGGACTATCCCTGCCCCCCTTGCCTTCATCGCCCCCGCCGGGCCCCACGGTGGTGGACGGGCAGTTTAAACCGGAAAGGGAGCACTGCATTTGGAGTCCAGCGAGCGCACACAGCTGGTGGGCACTGATGAGATCTCAGCCTTCTCCTCCGTCCTCCTGCCCGCTCTGAGCACTGACCTCTGCCTCACGCTTACCTCGCCCCTCGAATCTCACACACCCACCCTGCCCCGGCCTCCTCGCTCCTGCCCGGGGCTCAGAGCCCAGTGGGGAGAGGCAGTCTGCACCCCACTGCGCCGATCCGCTGAGCCTGGGCAGCAAGTCCGGAGATGAGATGCTTGCCAGGCGCAGGAGTGAATGTGATGTGGCATCTCCGCCCATCCCGTCTGCCACCGTCTGCCCACCAGCCTGGGCTTCTCCAGCGCCCCTCGGCTGGGACTCGAGGCTGGGCCCGGGGAAGACCCTGCAGACACCAGCACCTGCCCCCCGAGATGCTCGCCCTGCCCCCCCTGCTCTGAGGGAGCGCCTTCGTGTGGGGGCCCCAGGCCCCAGACAAGACTGAGGAGCCTGCAGACCCAGAGCACCCTTCTGGGCCCCTCTGCAGCCACGGCCTGGGCCCCAAGCGTGTGCACGACACCGAGTTTGCCTGTGAAGCCCCAGGAGCCCAGCTGGGGATGCCCGGACCTGGCCACCCTCCTGTCGCACACTGGGCAGCTTAAAGCAACAGAAGTGTTTGGTCTCAGAGTTCTGGGGGGCGGAAGTCTGACATCGGGGTCGCTGGGCTGCTATCCAGTGTCCACATGGTCGTGCTCCTCTGGGAGCACCGGTGGGCTTGTGGCCACCCGGCCCCACCTCTGCCTCGGTCTTCCCTGTGCATGCGTGTGTGTGTGTGTGTGTGTGTGTGTGTGTGTGTGTGTGTGTGCGTGTGTGCGTGTGTGTGTGTGTGTGTGTGAGATCTCTGTCTCCCATTTATTAGCACACATTTAAGGCCCACTTGGGTAAACGTGGATAATCTCAATGTCCTTAACTAATCACATCTACACCCAAGGTCACATCTGTATGTTTTTGGGGATTAGGATGTGCTGTCTCCGGGGGACATTATTCACCCATGACACCACCTACGTCCTCATCAGCCTCCAGGGCAGCCGCCTGGCCCCGGGTCCCTCCACACGCACAGGTACACCTGCTGTGTGCTCTTTGGCCTGGGTCACGCAAGCCCAGTGACCACAGAAAGCCGGCTTTAAGCCACACCTGGAAGCCATCCTGGAAAATTAATCCAGAGGGAGGGTCCCACACAACGTCTCTGTGTAGAATCTTCCTAACAGGGGACATCTGCCTGCTGCTTGCATACCTCTCCCAACAGGGACCTCACTACCACACAAGATCACTCACCACATCTTCTTCTGGGCCTGCCGTCCTCTTTACTCATGGAAAGATTGGGCCTCTGAGGCCAGTTGTGCAAGAGGCCAGCTCGTGTGAGAAACGGTCCGTGGGAGCCCGCTCATCAGCACACAGAGGCGAGCTCCGGGCTGCGGCAGGCTGGGGCCGGGCCGACCGTCCCCGCTGAGAAGGGGGGAGTGTGCGCCTCTGGGGAGACCTGGGCTGACTGAGTCTGGCGCTATAGGCCCAGGGATCTGCTCCCTTCCTTGACGAGACCCCCATTTTCAGTGCCTCAGACAAGTCCTGCTACTGCTGTGTGCCCGGGATGCAGCCGCGCCGGAGCACGTGGAGTCCTCTGCTCACCTGTCCCTGGGGCTCCCTCCTTGGGCTGACCCCCCGCAAGGCTGGCCAGAGTCTGCATGGGGACAGCCGTGTAGACTGGACAGGCAGGGGTGAGCAGGGAGGGGGCGTCCACCAAACCTAACGTGCTGGTCACCCGACTTCACGCGACACGCAGCGCCCCAAAGCTGTGCCATCAGAGAGTGTCGGTGGTGACAGCTTCCCTGAAGGCTTTGTGCCCAAGGGGCGGCTGTGAGCCTCCCAGCCCGGGGACTGGTCCTGCCGGCGCCCCTCGGTTAGAAGCCTCTGTCCCCGCGTGTGCCCGTCACGATGACCGCAAGCCAGAGGCTGCGCCATGCTGTCCCCTGCGCCCTCAGCCCAGGCTGAGCCCCCGGGGGTGTGGTCCCGCATCCTGAGTCCTGGCCGGGTCTGTAACCTCAGCCGGTGCCCGCAGCCCAGTGGGGCCTCTGTGCTGAGCATCCTTCGTGATCGGTGAGGTTTCCAGCTTATGAGCAGCCCCCGTGAAGGGATCATTCGGTGGGGGTCACAGGTGGGAGGCGGAGCGGGCGGTGAGGGTCCCCACTGCAAGGTGGGGCCAGCTCTGAGCCCACAGGGTCCCCAGAGGCTCGGGCACAGAGAGGGGCTTGCGGAACCTGCAGAAGAACTGAATAAACATGTCGGGAAACATCGAGCGTCCAGATCGGCTCACATATATTCTTGGGGCCGGGGGAGGATGTGCGCAAACAGAACAGCTTCTTGGACCCGAATCTATAAACAAACCCGATTTTGCTGGAACTCTGCTCCTCTAGACACCGGCACAGAGGAGGAAGCCACCTAAGGCTAATTTATTCTGAAAGCTTAAAAAGCAAAAGTCACGCAGGGGCTGGAGGAGCGGGTCCCGTCCCAACAGCACCACCGTGAGGACGCTTCCGGAACTGGCCCGAAGGAGCACCCTTCTAGACGGCGATGAGCACATGGGCACTTTCCCCCTTAAGACCTCCCGGCACCCCCGCACCACACACCATCCCTATGACAAACAGGGTGCCTTAGAGTCTCTGGTGTGGGGGCCACCGTGGGGCAGCCCGGGTGGCGTCTGAAGGTGCCTCTTCCCCATCCTCCAAAGGGCTTGTTGGTCAGTTTCTGGAATTCTGCCTCCCCGTGGGGGACCTGAGTCCGCAGCCAGCCCACGCTCTGCTCATTCAGCCCCCGCCAGGACCTGTGTGACCCTCGTGCCGTGGACCTCGGACTCAGGCTTGGAGAAACGCAGCTGTTCATCTCCCCACTCCATCATTTGTTCAACAACTACCCAGTGATGCCGTGGGGCTTGGAGGCTTGCGCTGCTCCCAGGAAGGACCCCGGCCCGAGTCAGGCCCAGCCTCCCAGGGAAGACGGGATGGACAGCAGGATGCTCTCCGTGGCCTCCCACACCTGAATGGGGATCCACAGAGAAGCAAGGGGTGCAGGAGGGGTCCCAAGGCTCCCCCACCGTGTCCTTCTCACCCATGCTCTGTGGCCCCGCAGAGCCAGGGAAGTACAGGGTCCCCCTAGACCCAGAATCCATCAAGGACAATGTCACTGCCGAGTCAGGTCCAAGTTCAAGGCCTCAGAATCCAGAGGAAGCCCACTGTTTTGTTGGCTGTTCCTGAGCCCACCATTAGCGGAGGAGGCCATGGCATTGGGGCGGGGGTGGGGGTGGGGAGTGCCCAGCCTGGCCATCTCTGGCACAGCTTCAGTGAAAAACTGCTCACTCACTTTCATTTATGTTTCCTAAAACAAGAAGCAAGGTGGAGGGCAGAGAGCTAAAATGGTTTCCCCCCAGCCCGATCAACTGGGAGCTGTTTGCTGGGCTCCTGGAGCATCCGTTTCCTGAACTCGGCTCTGTCTGCTTCACATATGAGGGGGCATGACTCAGCTGGGAGGCAGGGGCTGGAGGAGGCTCGGGAGGGTCAGGTGTGAGGCATCCCTGAGACTTCAGTCCAAAACCGTCCCTCCACAGAAGCAGGAAAACGGGTCGGGGGAGTGCACCCGGGGGGTGCCTCTGGGAGGGGAGGGGGTGATCTGCCGCACCTTGGGGGGCATGCTGGCTGTCTGGACCCCGGAGCACCCACTCACTCCCCAGGGGACGCCTGCAGGCCCACATGGCCAGCTGATGCCTGCCCTGAACCGGACTCTAAAATGTAATTCCCAGACGGGAACGTGACCAGACCCCCCTACGCCCTCCGCTCTGCGCAGGGGAGGGGCTCCTCTGTAAGGACAGACCTTCTTCATTTATTTTTAAAAACTTTTTTTGATGTTTTATTTATTTTTGAGAGAGAGGGAGAGAGAGAAAGAGAGAGAGAGAGAGAGAGAGAATCCAAAGATAGGCTCCAGGCTCTGAGCTGTCAGCACAGAGCCCTACATGGGGCTCAAACCCACGAACCATGAGATCATGACCTGAGCTGAAGCCAGACGCTTAACCGACTGAGCCCCCCGGGTGCCCCTAAGGCCTGCAGAGGTGGGTGTCCCCACCTCTGTTGGGGTCCCAGCCTCACCCCACCCCGCAGGGCCAGTTCAGGGTATCCTGCCCCGCCGGCTCCTGGGGGCTGTCCTTAATGGGGGACATGGATACCACAAGCAGCCATTCTCTGGGCTCAGGGTACCCACGCCCAAGCTCAGGGCCCACAGCCCCCAGGCCTCAGTTTTCTCACATGCACCTGCTCCCAGGACTGACCCAGCCAGGTCGTGCAAGTGACAGCAAGGAGCACGGGAGGGGACCTGAACACCCATGAGGGGCTGAGGTGGGGACAGCGCCCTCCCCTCCTCTGGCAGTTAAGCAGCACCAACGGCCCCTCTGCTCCCCGCAGCTCACTGGGAACCCCTCACCCCGAGGCCTTGAGGAAACTGAGACATCTATGTCATTTATGTAGCTGAAAAGTCGGTTCCCGAGGGCGGAGGCCACTCCTCCCCAATGCCAACGGGAGAGACAGCAAGGGGGGGCGACCTTCCCCTGGCACAGCTTTGTATGGGGGGGCAGGCGCCAGGAGGAAGTGAGCTGCCGGCCTGGGGGCAGGGCGGGGGGGCGGGGGCGGGAGTGCACCCAGCAGCTCCCTCCTGAGCCTCCTCCTGGGGGGGTCCAAGTCACCAACCTCTGCAGAAAGCAAAAGAAGAGCTGGTGGAGATGAGTGGGGGCCGGAGGCAGAGCACCCCCTGCAGCCGGCTTCGGGGGGGGGGCTGCTCCCGCACCTCCAGTCCCAGGCACCCCCACCTCGCAGCGCAGAAAGTCAAACCTAGGAGCAGGGCCCTGGACTCCCCTCAGGCTCCACCGGCCCCCGCTCCTCAGCCCGGGCCTGCTGGCTTGGTCCCAGAAACCCTGCCTTTCGTTAAATTCCAGAACGTCTGCTGCCTCTCACTTCCGGCCACGCTGCCAGTGCTGCAGCCCAGGGGGCCCGGCAATGCTGAGTCCTGGTGCAGGGAGAGACCTGCCCAGCGGGGCCCAGAGCCCCCCAGCACCCTGGGGACGCGGGGCTTCCAATGCCAGCTCCAGGCCCCTGCTGAGACCAGCGTCCTAGGAAATCTCTCCCCTGGGTCTAGTGCACCTCGGGGCTCTCCCCAAAACGTCCTCCCTCCACCCCCCCTCCCTCTCTCCTTCCCTCTCCTCTCCCTCCCTCCCTCCCTCCTCCCGCTGTGAGGTGTAAGGGCTCTAGTGGGGTCGAGGCAGGAAGGTCTGCAGACAGGAACTGGAAAGGGGAAACGTGTGCAGGGCCACTGCCCCTTGGTACGGGTACGTAGCCCTGGGGCCTGGCCCAGGTTTGTCCAGGCTCTGCCAGGAGGGAGCAGAGGTCCTGAGAGGCGGTGGCCCTCACCCAGGGCCACCCCCTCAAGGGGGCAGAGTCGGGATTTGCCCCAGGGGACCCTGAAAGCCATCCCTTGTGGGAAAGGAGCCCCGGAGGCCAAGAGGACTGGGTCAGTGGTCCCCCAGAGCGGGAGGGAGGAGCCTCCTCACGCAGGCGCTGTCTGTCCCTGTCCCCGTTGTCCAGGGCAGGACATTCAGGTGAAGGGGCTCAGAGAGGCCCAGACGGGACTGGGAGCCCAGAGGTGGGAGAGGTATCTGCGCTCATCTAACCGGCTTGTCCTGCACAGCCCCGAGTTTGGGTTTGCAACCCACCTACTCGCTGACCCAGAGCTAATGGGAGAGCCGGCGCCCCCAGGCCAGGCGTCCCGGCCCCTCTCCCAGGGGCCTGTGGGGGCCAGCCGAGGTGCGGGGGTCCTGTTCTAGCACCCGGTCTGCTTCCCAGGGCCGTGCCCAGCGGCTGAGATGGGCCACGGCCCCGCAGCCGCCGCCCCTCCCCAGTCCCCACCAGCCCAGCTGCCCAGGACAGCGGGACAGCGAGGGAAGCGTCAAGCCTGCTCTGCTTTGAATGTGAATTTACTGCATCTTTGGGCAGAACCCGGCCTCAGTGGGCTAGTCTTCCGGGATCAGCTGTCCCTGGGATTACGAGGCATGTCCCAATTGGTGTGACCTCAATAGTGGACCCCAAATCAGGCACACCTTCCACTGTGCTTACTGTGTTGCTGAGCGACTGGAACCTCAGTTTCCCATCTAGAGAATGGGAACAACGATGATCCTGGCCTCACGGGGCTTTGCAGGGCCCAGTGACCCGCCGCCCCGCACCTGCACTGGCCCAGGGAGGCCGACCCGTCCCGCTCCCACCAGCTGTGTACTGTGCAACTCGGAATCTCGGAATCTCCTGCCTCGTCTGCTCTCCTGGGCCCCACCCCCAGAGAGGCCTCAGGATCCTGTCACCCTGGCCCAGCTCAAATGCCTCCCCCTCCCACCCTGACACCTTCCCAGCCCTCACACCTACCTGGCACCTACTGCCTCCCCCCACCCCCCACCAGGCAGCCGGGCTTTAGTCACTGCCCATCCTCTGGGCCTAGACCCCTGCTAGGCACAAGGAGGATGCTCAACAAGATTTGCTGACTGCAAGGGTGAGTCCCAGCTGGACCACAGGTTTGCCAGCAAGCCAGTGCTCTTAGTGGGAAGCAGAGGGGACCCAGGAAACCCAGGAAGGAGGGGTGGTGGGAGGGTGCACTCCGACTCAGGGACTAACCTTCCGAGTGCAGCCTGCACATCACCTCCTCCAGGCAGCTCTCCGGCCTGCAAGCCACTTCCACCTAGCTCTTCCCGGGAAGTCTATGGAGCTTCGGGTAGGGATGCCTCTTTTGGTCCTAGGCTCTCCTGGGGCTGGGGGGGGAGGGGAGGATGGGGAAAGCGAGAGAAACCCGGCGAGTCCCCGCGCTGGCACCGGAGACCCCCGGGTTATGCCCAGGAGGCTCTGTTAACTCCATTTCACGGAGGTCAAGACGGAGACTCCGGACGGGGCGCGCAGGGTCACTCCTCAAACACCCGCGCCCGGAAAGCGCGCCCTCCCCGACAGCGTCCCGGCCGGAGGGAAGCCGGCTCACGGGGCCCACGCCGGGCTCCCGTCGCAGCGAGCCCGCCGCCCACCCGCGCAGGGGCCGGACTTCCCAGGGCGGCGGCGGGAGGGGTGCTAACTGCGCGAACCCCGAATCCGCGAACCCCCGTCTGTCCAGCCTGCGGCGTTTGCGCACATCCTCCGTCCGCGGTCCCCGGGTTTCTTTGTTGGGTTCCCCAGCTTCGGTGTGCTCGCTCCAGGGGGACACTCGGGGCGGCACCCCACTCCCGATGCTGGGGGGCCTCAGGCAGCTTGGCTCTGGCGGCCGAGGTCTCCCCTCAACCCCGGAGGTCGGCACCTCCCTCCGGAAAGGGTCCCCTCTATTCTTTTTAGCGGAGGCGAGGCGGGCAGAGCCCGGCAACCTGCTGCCTGCGCGCACCGGGGACGCACCGGGGACGCACCGGGGACGCACTGCGCCGGCAAGCTCCCGGGGCGCCCAGCACCCGTCCCGGGGCGCCCAGCATCTGTTTGTCAGGCGGGGGTGGGGGTGGGATTAGGGTCCGACTTGATGCCCCGGCGCCGGCTCCGCGGGCACGGAGCGGGAAGGGCAGGCCCGGGACCGCGCCGTGAGGCCGGGCGCGCGGCGGAGCCTCAAGCGTTTAGGGGAGAATCCGCGCCAGGAAACGGCCTCCCGCGCCGGCCCCCAGGTCCCCCCACTCCCCCTTCCCGGCCCCTCGGCCGCCCTCCCAGCCTTTCGCGCCTTCGGAGCAGGATTCTGGCCCCGCGGTCCCAAGGCGGGGCTCCCGCGCCCGGTCTCGACACCCGGGCGTCCGCATTGGCGACCTCTCCCTCGCCTTCGCCCTCCTGGCCCGCGGCCACTCTGCCAGGGGCCGCCCGCGGTGTCCGTTCCCAGATGGAGAAACCGAGTCTTAGCAGAGGCGGAAAGAGGCCGAGCGGCAGGAGCGAGCCTCCAAGTGCAGACCAAGCTCCCGCCTCAGTTTCCCCCGGGAGACCTCAGGGAGCGACACTGTCTTTAGGCGCTGCCAGGGCGTGTGGCCTGCAGACCCCAGCCGAGGCTCGGGGGCTAGCGCAGCACCGGCCGCCCCCAGGACTGGGTGGTGGGGCCCCGGGGCCCTCGGCGCCCATCCGCTCTGGCCCGCAGCAACCTGCACCGCGCCCCTGCCCCTCCCGCGCCGCCGAAGGATCCGCGGCGAGAACGCAGACCCACCTTCAGGCCCCCGCGACCCGCCTTCGGCCTCGATCACCGCTGTCACCGCAGCCTTCCGAGGCGGCACCTGATCGCGGTTCTGGGAGCTTCCGCACCGCCCCCACCGGCCCGCCGGCGTT
>NC_043700.1:191667858-191673321 GCF_006229205.1 Suricata suricatta
TGCCACCCCCGCCCCCCACCCGTCCCTGACTCCGGCGGCCGTCTGCTCCCGCGGAGGACCGCCCCTCCCCCCGCAGCACTCCCGGGGAGCTGGGGACGCGGCGGCTCTCCCCGCGCGGCCCCGCCCCCTCGCCCTCTGCTTGTTTAACCTTCCCGCCCAGCCTTGACCCCCTACGGCGCCAGGGGCTGCCAGCGGCGTAGGCTTGGGGGGGGGGAGGGGGGACGGGGCTGGCCAGGTCGGGCCGTGAGGAACGGAGACCCTCCGCCCATCCATCCTGCGTGGGGGGCTCGAGCACAGAGCCCGAGGCCTGAGTGTCCCAGGCCCTGGGGACTAAGGCTCCCTCTTCTCCAGGCCTCTGTGGCTATACAATTCTGTGGCAAAATGCAGACCCGTTGTTCAAAAATTAATAAGCATCCTGACGTTGGAGGCAGTGACAGAGAAGGGCAGAGCCCTGTGACTGGGTCCCCAGAAGGCTGGGAAGCCAGCCCGGCTTCAGGCCCTGGGCCTGAGGCCTGAGACAGCTCCCCAGGTCCTCCCCGAGCCCCCCCAGGTCCTCTCCCAGACCTCATGCTCCCCAACCAAATGCTCTGTCCTGGGGCTGCTGGCTGCCCCCCAGGCGGCCTGTGGGACTCTAGAGGAGCGCCAGCTGGGCCAGCGACAGGGACGCTGCGCACCTGCAGAGCCTCCCAGACGCCTGTGTGTGGCCAGGCTCCCAGGCCTCCCCTCAATCCCCCCTCCCCCGCCCACCTCCTGTCCTTTCCCGCCACCTTCCCTTCGGCTCCGAGGCCTGTGGCCCCTGCCAAGCCGCCCTGGGTCCCTCCCGGCAGGGCTGAGCCTAGCCAACCTTCCCAGGTCCCAGGGGTGACCGTGCAGCTGAGCGCAGGCTGTGGCGTGTGGGCTTAGGGGACAACCCACTGGGCACGAGAGGTGGGGCGCTGGGAGGGCTGAGGGCCCAGAGGCTGCAGGCCATGGCCAGTCCTAGAGACACCCTCACCCCCCTACCCCTGCCCTGCAGCCCCAGGTTCAGCCTGCTTGCCAGAGACCTGCAGGGCTGTGGGCTGTAGAAGGGTGCCCCGGCGGGGTCTGGCGACCCAACTTCAAGGGCAGATTCACTACGCACACGGAGGTGAGGCTTACATGCTCACCACGGGGGCCGCCCAGGCCTCAGGGGGCCCAAGCCAGGCGTTTGTTTAAAACAAACCAAACCAAGGGGGGCCTGGGTGGCTCAGTCAGTTAAGTTTCCGACTTCTAAGCGTCTGACTGCTAAGCATCCGACTTCGGCTCAGGTCATGGTCTCACCGTTGGGGAGTCGAGCCCCACGTGGGTCAGAGCCTGGAGCCTGCTTCAGATTCTGGGTCTCCCTCTCTCTGATCTCCCCCCCTTTGTGTCCTCTCTCTCTCGCTCTCTCTCTCTCTCTCTCTCTCTCTCTCTCAAATAAATAAACATTAAAAATCATAAACAAAAACAGTGCTATGTCCCTCTATTTTTCAATGTGTTTTTTTTTTTTAATTTTTCATGTGATTACATGAGCTTTAGAGCCACCGGAGTCCAGCCACACCGGTGGGTTTCTGGGCTCCTCTCTCCGCTGGGTGTTTTCTCTTGGGACAATGACAGAGATCACGTGGCTTCCAGGTGTGGCTGGCAGGGAGGGCCTGGGGGCGGGAAGCCTGCGCTCAGCCCCACTGGGGGACCAGGAACGGAGTAAAGCCCCGGACCTCTTCATGGTGCTGGGTGCTGGGTGCAGGCTGACACTGTGGACTCAGGGACCCCGGGGGTCCCCGGAAGCTGAGGGACCCAGGCAGCCCCTGCGGAGATCCACTGCCAGGTTCCGGCACCCACCTGGGCAGAGGCATCAACTCCTCTCTGCAGACCACCCGCCTTAAAGGCAGGAGAGACCTGGGTGCGCCCTGACATGAGCCGCGAGCCGGTAAGGGTGCCCACAGGGTGCACGGCTCCAGGGGCTTCTCTTCTCTCATCTGGGGACCCAGCCGCACACAGACAGGGAAGGGATGCAGCCCCAGCTCAGCTGGTGAAACCCAGGGTGGGGGTTGGTTCCTGGGGGTTCCAGGAACTTTGGGATCTCTGATGGGGGTGTGTCAGCACTAACGGGGCCTGAGCGCCTTCCCAGCTCAGCCTTCCTGGTTCCTAGAGTCCAAGGTCCAGCTTAGTGGTCCAACCCCGCCTCCGAAACAGTTGAGTCCCCACCTGTGGGTCCCCACCTGCAGCCAGACCCTGACTTGGCTTCCCTGGGCCCCGGCTGGGCTGCAGGACATTGGAAAGTATGTGGGCCCCAACCTGGACCCAGCCAGAGCCACACCGACGCAGGGCCCGACTTTGGAAAATCAGTTCCCGGGAGGAGGCAGCGCCCAAGATAAATCGCCATTTCCTGACTCCACACAGGGAGGAGGAGGGGGGTGTCCAGGAGGACTTTTCTAGAAACCTGGTGACTGAGTCTCTCAGCGGCCTGGTGAGATAAGGGGCGATCAGGAAGTGGAGGCACAGAGAGGTCAGGGAAGTCACTAAGGCCACACAGCAGCAGGAAGAAGGGGGTTTGAACCCCAGACACCCACTGCCTTGTGCCGCCCACCCTCGGCACAGCGGGCGCGGCCACACTCGCGGCTTCAGGGATTGAACACCCTGAGCTCCGAGGTGCGGGCAGAAAGCCCCCCTAGAAGATATGAATACACATCCATTTCCTTCGAGCTCCGATTGATTTCACTTCAAGAGCTCCTGCATTATGCAAGGCTAGGGGCTCGAAGGGCAGCAGATTTAAATGGAAATAAGTCCGGGAAAAACAAATCACCGCGGCCCCAGTTCAGTGCGCTGAAAGGCACGTGCAAGCCTGGAGTCAGGGCGGAACCGGACGGATTTAACGAGAACTTGGCAGAGCTGTTAACCCTTCTCCCGGGGTCTGCGCTTGGGAAGAAGTCTCTAGAATTGCTGGGTCCCCGTGAGATCACTTCCCGTTCTGCACGCACACAGGCGTTACCAGGGAGACCTGGAGGGTTTCACAACTCCCCCCACCGAGGAGTCTGGTTTTTTTCAACTGAGCACTTTTTTGGGAGAGTTCGCGCTGAAGGGTTTGGAATCTCGGGCAGCAATTTCCGAGCAGCCCCGTGCTCCCCGCCCAAAGCTACACTGGAATCCTCCCTCCCTGCTTCCAGGACTCTTGACTCCAGGCCTGGGGTGCGCCAATCATCAGTGTCCTTTGTGGCAAAGCAGAGAACGAGCAGCAAGGCCCTTCCCGAGTGGGAGTCTCGGCCCCTGGATCACACCTCCTGATGTCTTCATTTCAGAAAGGCCTGGAGAGGCGAAGTGGTTTTCCCAAGGTCACCCTGCAAATGGGGCCCTTAAGCCTGCACCGAGCCCTGCCCGCCGGGCCCTCCCCTCCATCTCCTCCTGCAAGCCCCTCCCTGCAGGTCCAGGAGGGGCTAAGCCCACCCACACCTCCGCCTAGCCTGCCCCACTCGCCCCCCTAGGAACCCAATGCCTTGTCAGAAATACCTCTTGTCATCACGGAGAGTTTGCACGTCCTCGGTGCTGGAAGATTCTCCTCTCCCTTAGGCAAAGTCAGCCTCGCTTGGTCTGTCCCGTCACAGTCTTTGTCCTGAGGGTGGCCCCAAGTCCCCGCTGCCCACCCCCCACCACGGCACCGGCACCAGGCAGCTCTGTGCAGTGCAGGCTGGCCGAGTGCAAAGGAGAAAAGCCTGTGGAGCAGGAAGGGACAGGTGAGCCCTGATAAGGAAGAGGAGGGGCACTGGGGAGTTAGGGATGGGAGTCTCTGAGGGGTGCCTGGGGCTCCGGAGGAGATGGCCTCCAGAAGGTGGCGGGGGTCCCTGAGGCAGCAGGTGGGCGGCAGGAAGCCAGAGGGTGACATTCCCCCCAGTCCACATCACCCCGACCCGACCCGTGGTTTTAATCAGATTCTGGCACTTTCCAGCACCCCTTAGGAGCTGAAAGCACTCTGGTCTGCATCTGCTGACCGGACCTGGGAGGGAACCTGGGAAAGAAAAGCATCCATGTTGTTGTCAGAGCATATTTTTGGCTCTAGGTTTGAGATTAGCATAACACTTGCCCACAGCTAACAACAGTAAATTTCTCCTGTCTGGAAATGCGTTAATGATATTTAAGGGAAAGTATCTTTCGATGGAGGGAAACCTACATAAAGGGTAAGTTTGCTCAGAGTGATTTTATTTTCATCTGTCTGTTTTTCCTTTTGGAAGCAGAGACATCTGGGTACCGTTTATCATCATTTTTTGTGTTTTAAAAAGATGTGCTCTCCCATCTCCGGAGCCATGGAATTGTCGGGGGCAGCCAGCTTTCTGAGGGTGCGGCTCTCTGTCCACATGCACCCCGAAAACCTGGGGAGGGATGGCTGAGCTCACTCTGCAGCCGAACTGGCAGCCCTGTGGGGAGGAGACCCGGGGCCTGCCTCTGGGCTGCACTCACTGAGTCCTGAGTGTGGTCTGTCGTGGTCCCGCTGGGCCGCCCACCCGGCAGCTGTCCAGGGCTGGCTGGAGCGACACTCGGCACGCCAGTGAGGGCCCGAGTTTCCTTGCAGCGAAAGGTCGGCCTCTTGCCCGAAAGCAGGGTCTCCGTCCCCTGTGAGCCGTGGTGGGGGCGGCCAGCCCGGGTCCCCCCCGCCTTGCCTGAGAGGGAGCCCTGGCCTCGGAGGTGTCCCCCCACGGTGGGCCTCAGCTAGTGGCTGTCAGAGCCCCCCGCACCGGGATGGGCTGGGGGGGACAGCTGAGCAGCAAACACCTGCTGAGCTCCAGGATCAATGTTCGGGGCTGAGCTGTCCCGTGGCCTCCAGATCCAGCTCCGGGGCTCCTCACGCAGTGACTCCTCGGCTCTGGGACACCTAGGCTGGACACCCCCCTCCTAGAATCCTCAGATGAGCCACTCTAGACCCCCGCAGAGGGGGCCTTCCTGGAAGAAGGCTAAGCCAGCACTTCCCAAACTTGGGCACAGAGACCCCCTTCCTTGCTCCCTTCTCAGGCTGGCTGCCCCGGGGCACAAACCGCTTCTTCCCACAGGGAGAACTTCATGTAAAGAACCTCTACCCAGCATCAGAGACCCGGGAAGGCGGAAAAAGACTCTTGAGAGGCCAGCAGACAGCCGCCGTGGGATAGGGGTGCAGCCCCAGGGCTGGGGACAAGGGTGCAAAGAGGACGGAGCGATTTAACCTCAGCAGCCAGGGGCGCCTGGGGGGCTCAGTCAGTTAAAGCACCGACTTTGGCTCAGGTCATGATCTCACGGTTCGTGGGTTCGAGCCCCGCTTGGGCTCTGCGATGACCGCTCAATGCCTAGAGCTGCTTCAGGTTGTCTCCCTCTCTCTGCCCCTCCCCCACTCATGCTCTGTCTCTGTGAATAAGCATTTAAAAAAATAAAAAAGAATAAAATAAACTCAGCAGGCAGACTGGGGGCCGCTGGTGCGGGACCCAGACCTGCGGGGGGGGGGGG
>NC_043700.1:191673421-191687531 GCF_006229205.1 Suricata suricatta
TGAGGGGACCCAGCCTGCCAGAGGAAGCGGGCACAGACCCCAGTGTCCCTGAGCTGACTGCAGAAGGGGGCTCGGAACTGAGGGACAGTGAGTGACCGTCACGCTCCTGGGAACCAAGGGCCACAGAGCACGCCTTGGAGGGCAGGCAGGCACAGATTCGAGGGGCTGATGCAACCCCGGTGCGCGTTCCCCAGATTCACGTGTGCTGAAGCCTAACCCCCCTGGGAGGCATCAGGGCCCTGGGGAGGCCGCGAGGTCGTGCCGGGGGTGTCCCCTTGCGGGAATAGTGTCCTCCTAAGAAGAGACGGCAGAGGTAACCCCTCTCCCGCTCTGAGCTTGCGACAGGAGGCGGTGTCTGCCGGCCGCCCCCTCATCTGGGACAACTGGAACCCTGAGACACGAAGCCCTGGGGTCCGAGCCCCCTAGTGTGGGGCACGCGGAGTGTCGGGGGGTCTGCCCACCTCCACCGCGGCCCCCGGAGGGCCCCTCGGGGCCGGCACTCGCCCCACATCACTTCCCTCCGTACTCGCTGAGCTAGGTTCCCATGTCCTCCCCTCGGGCGGCTCCCTCCTCCCGGAGCACCTCTCGCCTGGAAAATCCCCCCGGAGAGCTCCCCTCACACCCACCCAGGGAGCTGCTCCAGGACCCTCCCCTTGCTCCAGGTGCACCTGGGCTCTGGCCACGTCGCCCCCTCTCCACCTCTGACTTCTGGTGCTCCCCACGCCCTGTGTGTCTGTGTCCCAGTCCCCTTATCTTTTCTCTGAGGAGGACCCCGGCCACCAGGAACAAGGCCCACCTCTCTCCAGGGCGACCTCATCTGCAGATCTCCAACATGATCCGTTGTCCCCGCGAAGACCCTTTATCCAAGTGAGGTCACATTCGCAGCCCCGGGAGTCAGGCTGTCTCTTTAGGGTGCCAGGGCGCCCCGAGGGCGCGCAGAGGGAGGTGAGACCCCACTCCCAGGTCCTCTCTGCCGCGGAAGCTCCCGCCTACCCGCTAACGTGCCCACCCAGTCCTTCCTTAGAGCCTTGCTCCTCCTCTGTGATGGCCGTCCTCACCCATCTGTCCGCTCCTGCAGTGACTTCCTTCCCACATGCTTCGGCCCAGTTCCAGGCCCCGGGCTCCGAGGCTGCTGGAGTGAACCAGGAGCCCGACAGGCCACGAGGCCCGTGGGAGTGCGTGTTGCAAGCATCGACTAGGACCCTGGCAGCGGCCAAGGCTGCTTCAGAGCGGAGCCGCGCCCTCCCCTCCCCCACCTCCAGGCTGCCGCCGCTCAGCTCCGCTTTTCTGTGATGGGTTCATGACAGAGGGTCCCATCAGCTTGGGGGGCAGGAGTGGCCGTCTGGGTGCACAACAGGGGGCCTACCCAGGGCTCCATCCATCCTGGGCTCCAGGATGAGCCTAGGCCAGAGAAGGGAGGAGGGAGGGAGGCAGAGCTGGGCCAACGGGTCGGACTGCCCTTGCTCACACCTGGGGCAAATTTCAGACCCGGAACCTTCTTCAGGCTTCAGGTCCCAACTCCAAAAGGTTGGTCCAAGGCCCTCCAGGCAGTAATGCTGACACCCCCCCCGCCCAGCCCCCCCCCCTCAGGCTGCTCTGGAGGGGCCTCGCCTCCCTGGGGACCAGTCTTGGGGACATTTCCCAAAGAGGAAAATCCCTGCCTTCCGAGGGCCCGAGGATCAATGGGACACGGTGCCCAGTCACAGAGCCGCAGGGCCAGGCTGGGGTGGAGTGGGCACAGAGGCTGGGCTGGCCCCTAGCCAGCCTGGGGACCCGCCCCGCCCAGTGACCTCCCAGCAGGGGCTCCGAGGGTTCTGAGGGAGGAGCCGCTTTCTCTTCTTCAGGCCCCTGGCGGGGGCCGCTGATGGATGGCTACCTAATCCGTGCTGAACGGAGCAGAGAGGACCCAGCGGCCCGTGAAGAGTCCTTATCCGCACCCCTCCTCCCCGCCCTCGCCGGAGTTTGCTTTACAAATTAGAGAAGGGCACGGGGGTCACATCCGAGAAGCCAGCTTGGGGTCAGAGCAATCCGTGGGAGCGGGCGGCGGGGCTCTGCTCCTGGTGGGCTGGCCCGGCCAGCTGGGACCCAATGTTCGCAGAAGAAGGGAGACGGGGGGCTCATTGTGCCAGGGACTGGCTGGGCGAGGCGACCCACACCTGGCATCTCATTTAACCTCACAACAGTCCTGAAGCCCTGAGAGCAGAGTGCACACCAGCCAGGACTGGGGGTGTAGACAGGGGCTGGGGTGTAGATAGGGGCTGGGGGCGGGTCCTGTGCAGGATGGAGTGCACACCCTTCTGACGCTCCCAGTGCTGCCGCTGCGAGGACAGGAGGACCAGGGACATGGAGCTTCCTGCTGGGAAGGGCCAGCCCACGGTGTCCTGCGTCCTGGCATGCCGTCCCTCCCAGAGGCGGCCTAGCCCCCAGGACGGCTCAGACTGTTAGAATATGGTGTGAGGACTTTGTAGGAGCTCTGAGGCCTAGTTCCTTCAGCTGCAGCCCTCTCGGACCCGAGGCTGGCACAGGAAGGGGCCCTGGCCGGCCCTCTAATGAGAGAGAAGCCAGGAAGAGACCAAGGTGCGGCCACCATCAGTGTCACACTGTGCCTGTGTGGGAGGCTGTCCTGGGCCCCCGGGCCCCTGCCCAGCCTCTGCCGTGCCCCAAGCTGCCTGTGCCGCCCTGAGGACACCTGCAGAAGAGCCACCCAGCTGAGCCCACAGAACCGGGATCTTGTAAATGACCACGGACTCGGCCACCACGGTTCAGGTGGTTTCCGTGCAGCAGTGGATTAGGAATAGACTTTATTTACCCCTTGGTACCCAAGGCTGGGGAAGGCTGTCCCCTGTTCAGAGGGCTTAGGGAGCCCTTTGTACTAGAGGGAAGTGTTCTGGGTTGAATTTATAGGTTGAAGCCCTAACCCCCACGACCTCTGGACGTGACCTTCTTTGGAAACAGGGTCTTTGCAGATGTAATGAGTTAGGAGGTCACACGGGAGCGTGCTAATGCAATATGACAAGTGTCCTTATTCAGCGGGAAACTGGGACACGCGCAGAGGAGCACCACGTGAGGACGAAGGTAGCGCCCCGCTGAGGGGACGCAGGGCGGAGGCGTGCAGGGTTGCCCTCGCTGCCTCGGAGGGGACCTGCCCGCTAGCACCTTGACCCTGCACGTCGGGCCCCCAGATCACAGGACAGGAAACTTCCGTCTGAGCCATGCAGCTTGCAGAACTTAGAGGGAGGCCAGCGAAAGGCCCCAGCTCCCCCCTGCCTCGCGGGGGCAGGAGAGGCCTTCCCCCTGCAGCAGGATCACAGATGACCCGCTCTGGAACCGGCAGCTGCGGCGTGGGAGGGATGGAGGAAGCACGCCCTCACACGCACCGAATTTCCAGCAGCACTGCCCGTGTGTTTGCCTTCTCCCCGGGGGCAATTCCAGGAACTTGCTCCAAAGATACACAGGCAGTGTGACAAGGCGACTTCCGTTCGGGGGCGTGGGTTCCAGGACACTCTGCCCGGCGCCGCCGCTCTGGGGCTGGTGATGTTCCGCACGAGTCAACAGGCTTCACATCCGCTGCAGTGTCGCCCTCGCTGGGTGTGTCCACCTGGTTCTGGGCCGGCCCGGTCCCATTCCTGGCGGCGCCTCTGATCACCTGATTAGGGTGGCCCGCCAGGCATCCCCACCGCCAAGTCCTCCTCTGCTCTGAACGGATTCCGTAGGGAGGGGCCCTGAGATGGCGGAAATGCCCCGTTCTCCGTCCTGCTCACGGTTAGCGGTTCCTTAATCTAGAAGAGCGTGAGCCGCGGCAGGCTGTCCTCTCTCACGAGGAGGCACACTTCCACGCGCAGATGATCTGTCCCACGAGGGACTCCCCGTGCCAGTGGCCGCGCCCTCTCCCACGCGGAGCGCCCGCTTGCTCCCTACCCCAGCCCTGGCCCCCCTGGCTCTTTCCCGCCCCAGTCCCGGATGGGCCGCTTCTCCCACGGCCCCGGGACCGAGAAGTCAGGACCGGGCGCTGCTGCTCCGGCGCCTCTCGGTGGCCGGGGCGCGGTGGGCGGGGCGCGGGTGCCTCTCGCACACGTGCACACACACACACACTCACACACATGCATCTGCATGCAGTTCCGGGTCTGAGTATCACAAACCGTGACGTCAGACCCGTGACCCCCGTTCGAATGCAACCTTCAGGGTGAGCTCTTGTCTCTGCCTTGTCCCTGCATCTGTGAGTCCCTCCGGTGGCCGCAGGACCTTGGGTTCTCCGAGCCTCAGCGCATTTGCTCAGGGAGCCATTGTCCTAATACAGCCAGCCTCCCTGCCCCTACTGAACTCCGGCCGCCACCTGCGCCAGGCCTCCCTCACCCTGCGCCTCTGCTCCCCCTTCAGGGCTCTGATAGCCTGTGCGGGCTGCCATGCGGCAGGTGGAGGGCCCCCCACCCTGCCGGGCGCTGTCACGCTGCACCCCTGCCCCTCCTCACCCGTCAGGCCCCTGCCGCTCCTGCAGCCATGCCCGCCCCCGCCGGGCCCTGCCCCTGCTCAGGCCTGTCCCGGCTTCCAGGGCTGGGAAATGAACCCCACCTCTTGGCGGGAGACCCTGCAAAACGCTGTGGCCGTGTTTCCGAGGCACAGCCCCGTGGCCAGCAGAGCCAGGCACGAGGAGAGACGAAGCACTCGGGGCGAGTAACCACGGAGGAGGACGGCAGCGAAGCCCACCCACCCTCACTCGGGCGCCCGCGGGCCCCTCTGCAGGGAGAGGGAGGAGCCGAGACGGCTGAGAAGCCCGGAGGGGTCACGGTTGCTGTCCTGATGGGGGGACATGCCCATGACATAAAGTAACTGTCTCGGGGCGCACAGCTCAGTGGCACTTTAGCACAGGCGCCGGGTCAGGCGGCCGCCACCCCTCTCGGCTCCCAGGACATTCCCACGGCCGCCAAGGGGGACCCCGGCCCCACTCGCCGCGTCCCCCTGGCCCCAGCCTCACTGCCTGTCTCTCTGGGTTTGTGCCTTCTGCGTGTCCACGTAAATGGGATCATCCAGCACACATCCTTTATCTGTGACTCCCCCGGTACGGCGGTATAACTGACAGATAGAAGTGTCTATATTTAAAGTGTGCGGTGTGACGACTTGGTGTAGAAGTAGATTTTGAAATGACCCCACAGTTAAATTCATTAACGCGTCCGTCACCCCACATATACCTTTTCTCAGGGTGTGTACACTTACGGTCTTCTCTCTTAGCCAAGTTCAAGACGAAGTACAGAACACTTGGCTGCGGGCACCATGCCACGCCTTCAGTCCGCATCAGGACTTGGCCTATAGCCGAAGGCTCGCGTCCTGTGACCACCGTCCCCCCTTCCCCACCCCGGTCCCTGCCAGCCTCCTTCTAGTCTCTGACTCTGTTATTCTACAGTTGGAACTGGGTCTTTAGAATTCTCGTGTGAGAGGTGTGACGTGCGATTTCCTCGGCCTGTGCCGTGGGGTCGTACCCGGGAAATCACCGCCAGGACCCGCGTCAAGGAGACGGCCCCTGTTTTCCTGCCAGGAGTTTTATGGTTTGAGGTCTTATGTCTCCATCTCTAATGCTTCCCACGTTAATTTTATACGTGGTATAAGAGCTTCAGTCTTCTGCGCGTGCAAGTCCGCGTTTCCTGGTGCCGTGTCTGAAGAGGCTGTCTCCAGCACGTTTGTCGTCGATGACTTGATCATCTATGCGTGGGTGGACTTCTGGGCTCTCATTCCATCTTGATGGCCTGTTTGGTAATGTATCTGCTTATGTTTCTTTGTAATATAATTTGAAATCAGGACTTACAACCCCTCTAGCTTTGTTCCTCTTTCTCAAGATTGCTTCGGCTTTTCTGAGTCTTTTGTAGGCTCATATGAATTTTAGAGTTGTTTTTTTTTTCCTATTTCTTTCCAAAATGCCAGTGGAATTTGACAGGGATTATCCTGAGTCTGTAGGTTGGTTTGGGCAGTGTGGAAGTTTGAACAATATTAATTCTTCCCATCCGTGAGGACGGAAAGTCATTCTATTATTTGCGTCTTCAAATTCTCTCGTTAATGCTTTACAGTTTTCTGTGTATGGGGGTTTCACCTTCTTGGTCAAGTTTATTCCCATTTTTTATTGTTTTCTATGCAATTGTAGATGAGGTTGCTTTCTTAACTTTTCTTCCAGATAGCTCGTTGTTGGTGTACAGAAATGCATGGTTTATATACATATATATAATCTGTCTGTTAATTCTAGCCATTGTTTGGCGGAGTCTTCAAAGACTCTCTCCATCAGATCATGTCTCCTGTGGACAATTTTACTTCTTCCTTTCTGATTTAGATGCCTTCTTTTTAAAGTTTTTATTTATTTATTCTGAGAGAGAGAGAGAGAGAGAGACTATGTGTGAGTGGGGGAGGGACAGAGAGAGAATCCCAAGCAGGTTCTGCACTCAGTCCAGAGCCCAAGGAGGGGCTTGAACCCATGAACCACAGATCATGACCTGAGCCAAAACTAAGGGTCACATGCTCAACCGACTGAGCTGCCCAGGCGCCCCTGACATCGATGCCTTTTATTTCTTCTTTTTGCCTGAATCTTCTGGCTGGAACTCCCAGAGCTGCGTCGAACAGGCGTGGTGAGCGTGGGTACCCTGGTCCCAGGGGAGCCCACTGTGAGCGTGAGCGGCTCACCACATACAGCCTGCATTAGGGGGAGGTGTGCTCCTCCTGCACCTAATTCATGGGGAGTTTTTATCATGAAAAAATTGAATTTTGTCAAATGAGTTTTCTGCATCTACTGAAATGATAACATGATTTTTTAAAGTTTATGTATTTTGAGAGAGAGAGAGAGAGAGAGAGCAGGTGAGGGACAGAGAGAGATGAAGAGAGAATCCCAAGCAGACCCCACACCCATAGCTTGGAGTTTGACGTGGGGCTTAAAACCATGAGATCATGACCTGAACTGAAGTCAAGAGCAGCCAGATGCTCAGCCGACTGAGCCACCCAGGTGCCCTGAAACAACAGTATGATTTTGGTCCTGTATTTTGTTGATGCGGGGCGTCCTGTTTGTGGTGTCACGCCGATCCGCATGTGCTGACCTATCGCAGCTGCGGAACTGACTTGAGGACTAAGTCCCGCTTGATCATGATGCATGTGCTTTAAATGTGCTATTGAATCTGCTCTGCTAGTGTTTTGTTGAGAAGTTTTGCATCTATGCTCATAAAGGGTATTGGACTGTGTTTGTTTGTTTTTTTGTAGTGGCTTGTCTGCCTTTGATATCAAAGTGATGCTGACCTTGTAAGATGAGTTGGGAAGCATTTCCCTTTTCTTCAAATTTTTGGAATTGTTTGAGAAGGACCGGCATTAATACTTCACGTGCTTGGTAGAATTCACCGGGGAAGCCATGTGACCATGGGCTTTTCTTTGCTGGGATTTTTTGGTCGTGGCGTCAGTGCCTTTCCTAGTAATTGACCTGCTCAGATGTTCAGTCTTCTTGCATTGCATGTTTCTGGAAATTCATCCATTTCCTGGAGGCCACCCCATGTCTTGGCATATAGTTGTTCATAGTAATCTCGTATGGTCCTCTGTAGCTGTCTGTCGTCCTGTCTCCTTCATTTCTGATTCTACACAGCTGAGTCCTCTCTCTTTTCCCCTCATTATGTCTAACTAAAGCCTTGTCAGCCTAGTCCATCTGTGAAAAAAAGCAGCTTTGCATTCTATTGGTCTTTTTTTTATAGCTTTTCTAGGCTCTGTGTATTTCATTTATTTCCATTCTTATTTTTAAAATTTATTTATTTATTTTGAGAGGTGAGGAAGGGGCAGAGAGAGAGGAAGAGACAAAAGTCTTAAACATGCTCTGCATGGTCAGCACAGAGTCTGACTCTAGGCTTGATCCCACGAATCATGAGATCATGACCTGAGCCGAAATCAAGAGTTGGACGCTTAGCCGACTGAGCCACCCAGGGCCCCCCCGTTATTCCCATTCTGATCTTTGTTTCCTTCCTTCTGCTAACTGTGGGCTTGGTCTGTTCTTTTTTTTCCTGGTTCTTTGAGGTATACCGTTAGGTTGTTTCTTTGAGATCTTTCTTTGTTCTAAATGTAGATGTTTAGGACTATAAACGTCCCTCTTAAAGCTGCTCTTCCCACGTGTTTGGTATGTTGTGTTTTCATTTTTGTCTCAGAATTTTTTTTACTTCCCTTTTGATGTTTTCTTTGATCCACTGATGTTCACGGGTATGTTATTTAGTTTTGTGCATCCTACAGCTTTCCTCCCATTGTGGGTTCCTAGTCTCACAGCATTGTGGCTGGAAAAGACACTTGATATAATTCCAATCTTCTTAAATCTGTTAGGACTTGTTTTGTGACCTCATTTGTGATCTATCCTGGAGAATGTTCCCTGCGCGCCTGAAAAATGTGTGTTCTGCTGCCGCCGGATGGATGGTTCTGTGGTCATTTAGACCAGGACCATCTGGTTTAAAATATAGTTCAAATGCAATTTTTACTTATTGATTTCCTGTCTGGATGACCTCCTCATTGTTAACCGTGGGGTCCGGAAGTTCCCTACCATAATCATGTTGCTGATTCTTTCTGCCCTCACATCTGTTCACATCAGCTCACTGAATCTAGGTGTCCAGGGTTGGGTGCATGTGTTTTTACATCCTCTTGATGAATTAATCACTTTTTTGCTCTGTAATGACCTTCTTTGTCTCTCAGGACAGTTCTTGACTGAAGTGTACTCTGTTTGACCTAAGTGTAGCCATGTCTGCACACTTGGGTTTCCATTTACACGGAGTGACTTTTCCCCGCCCTTTCATGTCCAGTCTTTGTGCCTCCTTTCAGCCGAAGGGAATCCTCATAGGCAGTGTGTAGTTTGGGCTGATTTTTCTCCCATTCAGCCACGTTATGTCTTTTGATAGAATTTAAGCCATTTACATTTAAAGTAGGAATTGATGCATAAGAAGGTACTATTGTTTTCTGGCCATTTTGTACTTCCTTTGTTGCTCCTCCCTTTCTCTCTTGCTTTGTGACACCACGATTTTCCTTAGCAGGATGCTTACAGCCCTTTCTCTTTCGCATATTAACTATAGGCTTGTGCTTTGTAGTTAAATCTTAGCATTTTAGCGGTCTATTTTAAGCTGGTGATGGCTTATCTTTGATAACGTACAAAAACTCCACCCTTCGACTCCCCCACATAGAGTGTTTGTTTTACATCACAATTGTATCTTTTTATACTGCATACCCGTTAATGAACTATCATAGTTTTTAATATGCTTATCTCTTAACTTTTATATTGGAGTCAGTGACCTACAGACCACCATCACTGTGTTGGAGTCTTTTGAATTTCCTCCTTCACTTACTTCCTGAACAGTTGGTTGTTGGTTCCCGTGGACACGGGGCCGACACAGATACACCGGGTTCCTCACTGTTCCTAGTGGGCTCCAGACACGTCACCGGGGCCAGTCTGCTCAGGGGTCCTTTCCACAAGATCAGTCTCCATTCTTCGCTTTGCTGCATTGCTCATTGTTCCTCACAGCACTGTTTCCACCTACAGATGGATGTCCGGTGGCTGGTTTCTGCAGCAGGATGAGGCTAGGACCCCTACTCTGCTGTTTTGCTGATGTCACTCTCTACCCACTCACCCACCCTTGGGCTACTGTGAATATTGTTGCAATGAATACTCATGTGCACGTGTTTGTTTGAACACTAGCTTTTGACTCTCTGGGCTGTGCTCCTGCGAGCAGAATGGCTGGGTCCTGTGGTAGCTGCGTGTTACTTCCTGAAAGACAGAAATGGTGCAGTTTCAGGGTTTGCAACAAGGGTGGTCAAGAAGAAAGTGAAATCCGTGCTCAAGACCCACGTCACCAGCACTTTCTGAAGGGATTTCCTATTCCCGGTCTTCTCGGAATGCCCAGGGCAACCAGGTCCCTCCAACCCCAGAGCCGTGCAGTGGTGTGGTGGATTGACCACACATCGCAAAGGACTCTGGGAAAGAGAGCAGCAGGACAGGAGCCCTGTGGGCTGAGCACAACGAGCGGAGTCCTTGGGTGGCCACAGAGGGGCCATCTGCACGACCGTGACCGGGCGGTGGGCTCCAGGAAGCCCCACCACACCTGTCGTGCCCTCCCCATCACCACCAGGGACTGTGTGTGCAGAGTCATCTTCAGTGACGGACACCTTGGGTGGGAACGCCATCTCCAAATTTGCATCTTTGCTGAAACCTGGTTAGATTTCAGCTTCTTGCCTCTGTGCCCCCTCCCTTGAGACCCACTTCCTGGGGGCATGCACTCTTCCAACACCGTTCATACTCGGAGGTTCACACTCGGAGGTGCGTGGTCCAGACTGAAGGACAGTTTCCTGCTACTGTGCCTGAATGGGCTGGAGGCCCAGCTGCGCCCGGGCACAGAAAGAAGGGCCGAGGACGGCACCCCAGGCACGTTCTGCATTCCACTCCGCCGGGGCACCTCTGTCCGGGTGGGGGAGATCTATTCATGGCCATGGGTGCCCGTGCCTAGAGGCTCCAGTCCACAGGATGGTGTTTCCTCCCTCTGGCCCTGAGAGTGGGGGAGTGCCTTGCAGCGGGAGGGGGGAGGGAGCCCAGCATGCCCAGGGGAGCAGGGTGGGGGCCGGCGGGTGTGGGAAGGGTAAGTGAGGTTCGCTGGGGGAGGGGGTCCTCCTGGCTTTGCCTCTCAGGAGCTGGTGACCTTGGAAAACCACATAACTGTCTCCAAACTGGTAAAGTTCACATACTGTTGGCTTTGTCATTTTAACCAGGTTTCTAAGGGGATAGCTGAGTGGCACTGAGTGCAGCTGCTGAAACTGCCCCCAGCCCCTGGCGGCCGCCTTCCGCTCTCCGCCTCCGTGACTTTGACTCGAGGGATCTTCTTTCTAGAAGTGAAATCATGCAGATTTTGTGTGTGTGTGACTGGCGTATTTCACTGGGCACAGCGTCTTCTGGGATCATCCAGGTGGCGTGTGTTCACGGCCGGTTGTACGTCCACGAACACAGAGCCCATGCTCTGTGCGTGTGCAACATGCCGTGCGTGCGTGTGCACGTGGTCCTTGCGGCCAACTCATGACCGGACGCTGTCCCGACTCGCACGTGATAGACAAGAAACGAGGCTCTGGTGCCGGAGCGCAGGGCGGGAGAGGGGCCGGGCAGGAGTCCAGGTGGGCGGGGGGCCCACGGCCAGGGCCGTGCGCTGCTCCACGGGACCGCGCACCGACGGGCGTCTCTCACAGATGCTGGCCGGCTCTTCCGGAAGGGCCACCGGACGCCTGGACGGTTCGCACTCACCCTGCCCCACGCCATGTCATGGGATGGCCGCCGTTCCAGGGCCGGTGGGGCCGGCGTGTCAGGGGCAGCTGCACGGGGCTTGCCTTTGGGCCATGACTCTGATGCCTGGAGCTGTGGGGGCCGCGAAATGAGACTTTGGGGGGTCCTGGGATCAGGCCCTTCTCTGGGGCTGCCCCCCCCCCCACTGCACAGTCCCCTCCGGACCTCTGGGCCACCTGCCCCTCCCCAAGCACCTGGCGGGGCCCAGGGAGAGACAGGTCTGCCGGGGCTGACGGTCCCCAGGCACGCCTGCCTGAGGCCTCTGTCCTCAGCGGGGTCGCTGCCAGCAGAGTCTGAAGCACACGGGGTCTGCACGCGACCTGTTTGCCGTTTGTCTCATAGTGAAGGGAGGTTGGGGTGAGAAGCCCGGGCCCCACCCTGGACCCCAGTTCCCCATCCCTTTGTTCCTTATCAGAGTTTGAAAGGAAGGTGCTGGAACTGGGCAGGTCTAAGCCCACAGCCACCTCTCCCCAGGCCTCAGGACAGATGCCCCGGGCGCCCTCGGTGCCTCAGTTCTGCACCAAGACCCTGTCTAGCGGCTGCGGGCTCTGGGCTGAGCCCCTTCCCAAACGCACCTGTTCCTTCTTTCTCCCTCCTTCCTGCTCTGCCCCTCCCCCTTTCTGTATAAATGCTTCACGCCGGTCCAAGTGTGGGGTGCACGCGGCACGCAGAGCTCTTTGGAAGGAGAGGCGGGACCCCCACCCACTGCCCCACCTGCTTGCTGCACTCACCGTCCGGGGCCTCACCTTCCGTGCTGTCCTCCTTGGGACTCTCCCCTAAGCTCTCCTGCGCCTCCCTCTGACCTCCGCCCAGGGCTCACCACCTCCAGGAAGCCTTCCTGCACTCACTCCCTGAGCCAGTTGCACATTCGTTTCTGGGCTTCTTTTGCTCAGAGTCTGCCTCCCCCCTGCACCCTAACTCCGCAGGCATCCTGGCTGGTGTGCACTCGTGGGCCCGCGCCCCCTGAGCGGCAGGCCGTCCCCCTGAGCAGCCTTCGTGGATGGCTGCGGGCGGCATCCACATTTCTCACCGCTGCTCCCAGGGGGTCCGGCCTTTTCAGGAGGTTCCTCCTGGGGCCCAAACCTGTCCGGCTCCGGCTGGAGCCAGCCTCTGTGGGTCGGGCTGTCTTGGGTCCCAGGTTGGTGGGGGGGGTGGGCGCGGGGCAGGCAGCTGGGTTCATCCAACTCGGCTCTGAATCTGCCAGACTGACGGTGGAGACTCGGGGCCGGAAGCAGGAGAGAGAGGAGCGGCTGGAGGAATGGGGGGCTCAGGGCAGGGTCTGAGAAGCCACTGCAGGCATGGGGACAAGGGTGACCGTCATTGGGGAGAGAAGCCGTGTGGACCACAGAGTCATGAGGACCCGAAGGCTCCACCCCCGGCCGAGACCACCTGGCACACAGTCAAGATGGGAAAGCCGCTTTCCAGAGTCGGTGAGGCTCAGGGTGCCCTTCAAGCCGTAATTTGCAAAGAGTCTGAGCACTTCAGTAACACCGGCGAGAAATCGCAGATTCCCGGTTTGGACGGACATCAAAGGCACCTCGCTGTCCGCTGCAAATGTATCTGTGAAGGAGAAGCAGATCGAGTGAAATGGCCAGGATGCGAATCAGGTGCTGCAGGGCAGCGTGAGGCTGTGACAGACAGACAGACGGACAGACGGGCAGACGCAGAGTCCCCAGGTGCCGGAAGGTCCCGGAAACAGCTCCACATCCTCTCGTGGCGTTCCTGACGATGCGTCGTCGTGAGGCTGGACACGGCTCACAACCGGCCCAAACGGCACGGGTTGGAGGAGGCGGCCTCACCTTCAGCCTCCATCTAGAAAACCACTCGAGGCCTGGGCACGCGGACGGGCAGAATGTGGGGAAATGGGCCTCAGTGTCGTCAGGCAGGTAATAAAACTCATGTGTTATCTGTCTGCGTTTCTTAGGATCTGTGCTGTCTGTCACTTTGGTTTTTTTTAGAAAGAGATAGCATTTTGATTCCTTCTTCTTGTAAGTAAATATTCACCTTAGTTCCTAAACAGCTTCAGAGTTTGGAGGGCTCCCAAATCGCACCTGCCAGGCCGCGCCCCTCGTGTCCATGGCTCACGCGGGACCACCCATGGGAAGCAGGACGTGGGTGCTGTATCACAGGCCGTGGGGACCCGTGACCCCCCGCCAGGCCTCGTCCGTCCCCCACTGCCTTCCAGAGAGGAGCAGTGGCTTTGGGGACGGCCGCAGAGTGCGGGCAGCAGGTGGTGGCCGCGGAGCTGGGTGTAGTGGCCATGGGGGGCCCGCCAGTGCCCCCCAGCGCTGACTAAGCAGTGGAGACGGCCCTCCTGGGCTGTCTGAAAAATGAGCCCCCCCCTCCCCGGGAAAATCATCCACATTGTAATCCTCAGACACCAGATGTGACGTTATTTCAACCAAGTTTTGTGGGTGGGATTAAGGACTTCGAGAGGGGAGAGCGTCCTGGGCTGAGCGCAGTCCGTGGCTGCCGGGGTCAGAGCGAGAGGGGCTGTAGACAGGAGTGGAGGCGCCGTGTGCGTGGGGGCAGGGATGAGGCGTGTGGCCGCCAGCGTCCCTGGGCTGGTGGTGCTATGGAAGAGCCCAGGGGCAGACCTTTCCAGGAGCCTCCGGAAGGAGCAAGGGCCAGCGATGCCTTGATTTCAGGTTTCTGTTTGTGGCACAGCCACGGGAGACAGGACCCACCGGGACATCTGGGCTGGGGACAGGGCGCACTGGCTGGCCGCCCTCAAACTGTCAGGCCCCTCCACCTCAGGGCCTTTGCACGGGCCATGCCCTGTGCCCAAGACTCTTGGCTCAGTTCCAC
>NC_043700.1:191687631-191688773 GCF_006229205.1 Suricata suricatta
TTTGGGGTGTGACCTGTGGGCCCTGTCTCCCCGAGAGGCGCCTGGGACTAGCCGGGGGAGAGAGGGCAGCATCCCGGGGGGGCCTCGTACTGAAATTGTTTTCTCTCGTGTTCTTTCCAGAACAGCCTCACACTTCTGGATATGAGCCTCACAGGATGGCATGTGAGCACACAGGTTCCAATGCGCTGGAAGGGACCCTCCCGGGAGGGACCCTCCCCAGGCGGGCTGGTCACAGTGTCAGACCAGTAAGCTGCTTCCGGCCTGGCCTTCCCCACCCCACCCCCCAAACTCTCCACTGGGACAGTCTCGGAGCAGCGGGCAGCCGCGGGCCTGTGCACCTGCTTCAATCACGCCCGAGGTGCCACATTGGATGCGGTTCCCGTTGGTGACTCTGTCTGATGTGGCCACACTTCCAGGCGTGTGTTAAGCGGCCTTGGGTTCCGGGAGACGGTGCCTTCATTCCTCAGGGCCACCGAGGGGGGTGCCGCCGGCTGCGGGGCTTAGATGCTGGGAACGGAGCTTCTCTCGGGTCTGGAGTGTGGTGGGCCAGATCAGGGTGCCGGGAGTCCTTGCCCGAAGGGTCAGGGAAGGTCCTGCCTGTGTCCGAGCACCTGGCGCTCCCCGGGTCCCTGCACGTGGTCACTTCCTTCCGTGCTCTGGGTCCAAAGCTGCCCCTTTCGGATGCACCTGAACCTTCAGGCCCTCCTCCAGTCTGCCCTCATCCTGACTCAGGACACCTGAAGGGTCCCTGTCTCCACCCAAGGTCACAATCGAGAGTCCTGGGGGTTATGAATTCAACACGTGGATTTTATGGGGGACACGATTCAGCCTATGCCAGATGGGTCCACACACACCTGCCCGAGAGGGACATGCTCCCGCTGTGGGCGGTGGGGGAGGCCCCCGAGACGCGCCCCCGTGGGGGACAGGCAAGGATCTCGGCAGGAAAGTTGGTCAATCCTTCCGTGAGCGAGGGAGTCGCGCGGCCGGGACGCTCTGCCCCCAGGCCTCCACGGAGCTGCCGCGTGTGCTCAGAAACAGAAAAGTGAGTTTTTATGGCATGTACTGCCCAGACCGCCCGTTCAGCTGAGAAAACGATGCCCCACAAGCACGCAGTCTGCTCCCCACAAGCACGAGAGACGGCG
>NC_043700.1:191688873-191690017 GCF_006229205.1 Suricata suricatta
CCTCGGCTCCCAGCCCACCAGGCAGGGTGAGGGGACCCCATATGCTGAGGTGAAGGTGAAGGCAAGACCTCCTCACCCCACACCGTGCCCAGATTCTTGCTTCTCCTCCGTCCTGCTTCTCTCTTGGTCTCGGTCCCTGTCTTTCGCCTGCCCCTCTGCTTGTGTGTGTGTGTGTGTGTGTGTGTGTGTGTGTGTGTGTCCGGGTCTCTGTCTGGGACTCCCTGTCTTGCCCTCCTTGCCCTCCCCTGTCAGCCCGGCCCTGAGCTTCCGTGACCCCCATTTCCTGGGGGGCTGCTGTGCGCCTCTGGAGGCCGAGCAGGGCCCAGCCAGAGTCCCCACATGGAGCCAACAGCCCGGGGAGGGATGGGGAGGGACAGGGGGGAGGGGGGACTGGGCCCGGGGGCTGGGGCACAGGGGGGCCAGGAGCTCAGGGTGTGGCCAGAAGGACCCCGACTCCACCCGGAACAGCCCAGCCGGCACGGGTGCTCCCTGAGCACGGGGATGCCCCAGCAGCCCTGACAGAGCGAGGAGCCCCCGCGGCCCTGAGCCCGGAGGCCGTGCGGGGAGGCCCGGCCTGGCCTGTGACGGGCACGTGGGTGCAGGTCGGCCCCCTGGCCGGGCTCAGTGCCCCTCCACGTGCGGCGAACAGGACCGCAGGTGGCACTTCCCCACAAGCCCTGGCTGTGCCCCGGCCCACAGGGCAGGGCAGAGGGGCTCCGTGTGCACCCCGGCTCCGACACACCCTCCGGGGCGTCCCCGGGGGCTGCTTCCCGTCACCGCCCCCACATACAGGGCTCTGCTAGCCTGCCGCCTCCATGCTGGCTCCCAGTGCGAGGCCAGGACCCAGTGGGACGCCCTCCAGCCAGCAGGCCTCGGCCAGGACCCAGGCCATCAGGACCTGCAAGGATCACCATGCTAACTAACCACTCACTTCCTGGATGGAGTGTCTGCCCTGGAGACCCACAGGCCCTGAGTAATGAGGGCTGGGTGGCCGGGGTGGAGCGCGGGCACCGGGCGGCGGAGCTGGGCTGCGCTCCATGCCCAGGCGGCCTGCCCCTTCCCACCCCGGCCCCAGCTCTCCAGGCCCCAGGAGCTCAGAGAACCCCGGAGACCCCGTGGGGGGAGCTCCCCCCAGGCCGCCTGC
>NC_043700.1:191690117-191698196 GCF_006229205.1 Suricata suricatta
CCCTCCTGATGGCCTCTGTCCCTCCTGATGGCCGCTGTCCCTCTTGATGGCCGCTGTCCCTCCAGCAATAGCCTCTCACACCTACCCCTTCACAGGCACAGGGCCTGACACCCAGCCTGTGCTCCCACTGACATTCTGCCTGAGCCAAAGGGCTGTAGGTGCCATTTCCCTATTCGACTTACAGTTCGGGGTGCGAAACTGAAGACTTCTAGCCTCCTTTACAGGGACCCCGCTCAGGACAGCTGCACCTGTCACCACGAGCATCCCCAAGCACGGCGTCTCTGAGCTCCAAATCAGGAGAATGGCTGCTAGCATTCCAAAGCGAGCTTTCTTATCCCCATTTTGTAGATAAAGGAAATAAGGCCCAGAGATGCTGTGTAACCTGCCCAATGTCACACAGACAGAATATAAGCCCAGGTTTGTCTACACACTGCCTGGCTCTTCCATTTAAGAATCCATCCCCTCCTGGGGGCGCCTGGGTGGCTCCATCAGTTAACCATCTGGCTTCAGCTCAGGTCATGATCTCGCTGTACGTGAGTTCAAACCCTGTGTCAGGCTCTGTGCTGACAGCGCCGAGCCTGGAGCTGCTTCAGATTCTGTGTCTCCCTCGCTCTCTGCCCCTCCCCTGCTCATGCTCTGTCTCTCTTTGTCTCTCAAAAATAAATAAATGTAAAAAAAAAAAAGGAACCATCCACTCCAATCCCTCTACTCCCTCCCACCTCCCCTCTCTGCTACCCCCCTTCTCTCCCACTCATCCTCCCCCACCCCTCCCCTTCCTCCCTCCCCTCCTTCCCCTCCCCTCCCAGATCCCCAGGTCAGGGGAAAGCTGGTCCCAGCTCCTATAAGGAGTGGCCAGCAGGGAGCAGCAAAAGCACTCCTTGGGGCGCCGAGAGGCCGCGCTGAGGGACTAAGGTACTAACCCGGGAAAGCAGCCCTGCGGCGCGGAGCGGGTGGTGGCTTCCGTCTGCAGATTCGCCAGAAGAGCCACCTGTGGGGCCCCAGGAGGTCCAGGTGGGGGTGAGGCAGGACGGGGCTGGACGCCCCCCACGCCCAGGCCTGGGGGGCGGAGTCTGCAGGGGGCAGGAGGCCCAGGCCAGCCCCGGTGGGAGGGGCCCCAGCGGGGTCCAGGGTGGAGCTTCCACCCCACCAGGCTTCTCCCCTCCACTGGGTGGAAGCTTCTGGAATGGGGAAGGTTTCCTGCATCAACTCTTCCTGTGTCTGGCCGAGGCCCCGCGCCCCCCCCCCCCAGAGGTGGAACTTCTGGGGAGCCCTCCCTACGGGTGCTCCCGTAGCCGGCCCCTCCTCTGGCCCCCAGCGCCTAGGGAACTGGGGTCTCATACGACCCAGGGCCTGAGGCTCCTCAGTTTCCCCGTCTGTAAAATGGGAGAAGCACGACAAGCCAGCCCCCCGCGTGCATGGGAGTGGTCTGCGAGGGCCTGCCCCGCCCACAGTGAGTTGGGGCCCCAGGTCCGGTCCGGGAAGCAGAAGGTCCTTCCTCTTTGCCTGGTGGTCTCCACCTCATCCTTGGTGCTGCTGTTAGCAAGGCAGACATGGCGGGCAGGGCCTGGCTGGCAGCCACAGTCCCCAGGGCTCCCCATCTGGAACCTTCCACGCAGCGCTGGAAATTTCCTTGACGTTTTCCCGGAAAACTCTCCTCCCCTCTTGTTTTCCTCGTTCTCTGGTCCGTCTGTTGAGCCTCCGCTGAGACTCCAGTTTCTGCTCTCTTCTTCTTTTCTGTTCCTGAGCCTTTCTGCCTTCCGTTCCAGGAGGTCCCCTTGCATTTCCTCCCGCCCTCACCATTAGCCTGACTTTTGCTCGTGTGGATTTACTCGGTTTCCGGCAGCTCAGGTGTGCACGTTCCCCGGGCGGTTCTCACCTCCCGGGGTGGGGGAGGGGGCGCCTCTCTCCACCATCGCTGGTTCCGGTGCTTCCGCGTCCGGCCTCACCTTCCTCCCTCGGCCACAGCCCTGGGTTTGGGGGCGAGGCTCGGAAGGCTGAGGACAGGATGTCTGAGCAGGTGTGCCGGCCGCGGGGAAGGGTCAGGCGGACTCGGGGCGCTGCCTCGGCCTGGGCCCGCCCCTCCGGTCACACGGGTGACAGCGAAGGCCCGAGGGGGAGGGATGACTTGTCCGAGGTCACGCATCCTGCAGCCCCCCTCACCCCACAGCTCCCGGGAGCCCGGCTCAGCTCCCACCCAGGACTGGGGTTTCCTTGCCCGGGATTTCACAGAACCTTCCAGAATGTGCAGGAGGCCAAGCTGGCCAGCCGAGAGTGGAGCCGCCACACATCCCTTGATCCAGGGGGTCTGTCTGTTCTCTCTGACCCGGGACACGGCCACGCCTGGGGGGTTCAGGCTTCACGCCATGGCAGCGCCTTTCGCGACCCTGATCTTGTTTCGAGGCTCCCGCCCTCACCCTGCTCCCCACCCCGTGCAGATTCCAGGATCTCCTTGAAGGTCGGGGGGCCCGTTGCAATGCCAGCCCCGTGCTAAGTCTACCGGGTCCGTGTTACAGAGTAATTCCCACGGGCCCAGATCTTGGTTCCTAAAGCTCCCAGAGAAAGAGCCAGGGGGCCTGGGGAATCGGTGGACTCTAGGACCGGGCGGGGAAGGTATGAGCCTGAGCATCTTTAGCACCAGAAAGTAAGCAGGAGGTAGAAGAAAACCGAGCAAAACGGAAAGACCCAACCACAGGGCCGGGTGCGGGCCAAAGCCGGGAAGCAGAGGGCGCCCAGCCAACCATCTGACCCAGAAAATCAACAAAGATTTTAACCCAAGTATAAGATTCAGGGTTTGTGCCTCCTCCTCCAGGAAGCCCTCCCTAATAGTCCTAGGTTGGGCCACTTTCTCCCTGGAGCCACAGCCTTCGGGCCATTGTGCCCATTAGGAAAGGTGTCACTTTCTCCGAACGTTTCACCACCATCTGCCGGGGAGCCCTCCACGAGCACAGCCCTGCGTGCACCCACCTGCCTGCAGAGAAGGGGCTGCTGGCACCTGAAAGCCCACCGGGCAGGGCTCCAAGCTCAGGTGACCTGTCCCCCCGGCGTCTGTGCCTCTGTTTCCTCGTCAGTAGAAGGGACTTGTCATTCCGCCATGCCCACCCTTTGTGCAGTTACGGGGGGCAGCCCTGCTCTGGGACCGGGGCCCTCAGGGCAGGGGGAGCTGGGGTTCCCTGTGTCCCCTTGCAGCCCAGGCAGGAGCCCACAGAGGAGGCAGGGACTGAGCGGGCCTGTGTGGAAGGACGGAGTCGGGGTGCTGCCCCCGGGGCCTGCGGGGGCTGGGGGTGCTTTCCCGCCAAGGGCTGACCCAGCTGCCTGCCCCCACCTGCCCCGAGGGTGCCCTGCGCCCCTTGTCCCTGGCCCGGGCCCTAACCCGCAGACACAGCAGCCTCCCTGGGGTCACGGCTGGCCCTTCCCCCAGCTCCGGACCACCTCCCCTCAGCCAGGCCTCACCTTCCCTCCGCTGTGGACCCTGGGCGGGTGTGGAAGGTGCCACCAAGGGCCCCCACCACTGACGGCCCCCACGGCCAAGTGCTTCCCTGAGCCGGCCCCTGGTGCCCCTTCCGTCTCTCCAAGTCTTCCTCTCACGGCTGCAGTGTCCTTAGTGCTCTCTCTCTGCCTCTCTCCCTGTGTCTCCCCGTCTCTGTCCCACGGCGTGTCTCTGTATGTGTCTCTCTCGGGTCTCCTCACTCTCAGCCTGTGTCCCTGTCCCTGCATGTCTGTCTCCGCATGGTCTGTCTCTCTCTGCATCGCTCTGCAAGTCTCTCTTTGTCTCTGTCTCTCTGCATGTCTCTGTCTTTGACTCCTCCTGTCTCTTCCCGCCCTGGCCAATCTCTGTGTGTTTGCCCGGAGCCGGGGTCCACGATGGGCCAGGCCCAGGAGAGAACCAGCTGCAGGGCGCCGGGGTGCGGCGTCAGTGCCGAGGACCAGGTGGCCCAGAGGGGAGGTGGAGCCCCCACTGCAGGTGGGGGTTCAGGAGCCTTCAGAGAGGGGTGCCCCTGAGCATGGGCTCCAAAGAGGGGCCCCAGGGGGAATTCCAGGGTGGGGTCGTATTAAAGGCTCAGAGGTGGGGGCAACAAGGGAACTCGGGGACACAGAAGTGCTTTGGAGGCCCTGTGGGAGGTTGAGGGGGGCACACGGGGGCTGGGCCAGCGCGCTGCCCCTGACAGACCCCCGCCCGTCAGCAGGGCTGGCTGGGCCCCCGGGGGGAGCTCCTCAGACTCTCAGGTCTCTGACGTCAGAACATCCCATCAGGGTCACATGACTCAGGAGGGGCAGAGCCACGCTACGGAGCAGGGGATTCATCCTGAGTAATGGGGAGCCACGGATGGCTCTTGAGAGGACGCGAGTCTCAGTGAGATCAGCACTGAGCACAGACTCACGAAAGACTCAGGGAACGGAGGACCGCCCCCCTCACCCCCACCTGTGAGCACAGGTGACGGCTCTCCCCTGCCGGCGGGGATGGCAGGAGCAGACTGTGGTGTCAGGAGGGGACAGGACCCCCACCCTCCCCGGGCTTCGCCTGCCTCCAGCTCACAGCGCCCACCCCCCCCCACCTCCTGCTGCCACCCACGTCTGCTGCCCCAGAAGCTTGTTTGGTCAGGACCTCTATTTTGAGAAGTGGGGCTTGGCTCCCCTGGAAAGTCTGGGGCAGTCAATTTTAAGTAAAAAGTCGGTCTCGTTAACGTGGGCCAGGACACTGCTGAGGAGATCCTCAGTTTTCCCGGCATCGCCTGCTTCAACGTGTCACCGCCTCCCGGCACACGGGGCGGCCCAGCCGATGTGCAGATCGGTGCCGGTGTCCGGGCCACTTTGCTTCCGTGTTCCCAGAGTGTGGGCGTCACACCAGTGTCTCTGTGCGATTTACAGGCCCCCCAGGAGCCCTGGCCTGCGTCCCCTGCGCCGGGCCCCTCCTCGCCCCCACCTTCGCTCCTGGAGGGACAGCCCCGCTCTGCGGGGCTCCCCAGCATATCACCAGGGGGTCACAGGACCCGTCACCTCGCTGGACTCACGGCCTCCCGCCGGGCGGGTGCCAAGGACCCCACGGGGCCTCACACTTGCCTGGACGGCAGGTCCCCCAGAGGCCCCGAAGCCCCCAGCTCACGTGGGCCCCCTCCCCCCCCAGCCTCACGGGCTGATCCCCATTTCCAGGTGAAGACTGTCCCAGGCCCTGAGGGGCTCCACCCTCTGTCCCCTCCCCTGCCCAGCAGGCTGCACTCAGTCTCAGACCAGCAGTGAGGAGACCACACCAGGAACAGGGGCCAGGCAGGACCAGGCCTGGGCTCGGCTCACAATGGGGAGACACTGGGGGGCAGGAGAGGAGGTGGGAGGGGTCTAGGTCCCTTGCTCTGGGGGGCTGTTGCACCTCCACCTCTCCATGCTGGGCTCCTGCCTGCAGTGAGATGTGACCCGGGCAGGGTCCTCTGGGGACCCCCCAGGAAGGGAGAGGCAGGGCCCAGGGCCTGGGTGTCCTCTGGGAGTGGGGACTCAGCCTGGGCAGAGCTGGTCGGACCCCCTGGGGGTCTGCAGGCTCCGACAGGGGCCTGGCACACGGGACAACTTCAGTGACCCGCACGTGCCCAGACAGACCCACCCGGAAGCCAGTGGGTGGGTTCAGCCACCGCCCTTGGCAAAATGCAGGCGCCGGAAGGGACAGCGATGGCTGTGGCTGATAATAGGGGCATCATCCATCACTTCAAATAGCGGCGAAGTGTCCCTAGCAGCCCTGTGCGGGTTTTCTTTGGGAGGGTAGGAGGGTGAGTGGATGGACGGGTGGATGCGGGCAGGGATGGAGGAACGCAGAGGGGGGCTGGGGCCACTGTGAGGGCCAGCTCGGCCTGGGGGTGGACGTTTCTAGTGCAATTCCTCCTGGTCCCCACCACTGGGCTGCGGTGCACCTGTCACTTGCAGTCGGTGGGCAGTGGGACCCGTCATCTTAGAGGGCAGAATGCAGGGACCCCGCCTGGGTGGGAGACGGGCCCCAGAGCTGACAGTGACAGGCCCGGGCTCCTCCTGCCCTGTCAGGCTGAGCGCCCGCTGACCTGCAAGTGAAATATGAAAATGTTCAAGTGACCTTAAGGCCTTGCTACGGTCCGGCAGGAGCACCGGAGATCAGAAGTTTCGGGGGACACGCTGTTCGTCTCCTGGCCCAGCTCTGGAGCAAGAGCAGGGCCGTCCTCCCCAAGGAAGGGGGCACGGTGGGCGGCTTGATGTTTTCCAAGGCAGAACTTTCCAGAATGCACTGCAGGAGTCTTGGACACTCGCTCTGGAACACCCAGCGTGTCTGGACAGCGGCTGCCGTGGGGCGGTACGCGTCCTGCGTGCGGGGGCGCCCGGGTGGCCCGACCCCTGCGACAGCCGACTCCCGCCCGGGGGCTGCGTGGCTCTCGGGTGCCTCTCGTCGGGCCGCGATGTGAGCCCGTGCCTGTTCGCCCGCTCGCTGACGTTCCGTGAGCCTGAGCCGCCGCCGGGCTGCGTGCTCGGAGCTGGACGCACCGACCTGCCCTGCCTTGTCCTGCCCCCCGGGCCAGCTTGGTGGCCCTCGAGCTGTCACCTGGGGAAGCGGCTGACTGGAGCCCTGGGGCCGCGGCGAAGCCCCTGGGCACGTCAGGACTCCACCGTTGTGTCATTATCACCCGCCTGGGGACACCGGGCTCAGCTACCTGCTGGCTGCCATTCCTCCCGGGGAGCCCCCGCCTGGGGCTTCTGCCCAGCCCCTGCTCCTCGGGGCGGCGACTCTGACCTGGGCTGCAGGTGGCCTGGTGCTTCCTCCGCGGGGTCACCCCGCAGTCGGTGTCCACCTGGCGGCCCTGCACGCCCTCCTGTCAGCTCAGGGGCCTGCGGGCGAGGCAGCCCCGTGGCCCCGGGCGGGAAGGCCCCGCACGCAGCCTGGTGGGCGGGGGCAGCACCAGTGGCCGTGGTGGCCTGTCGGGTGTGGGGACACTGCAGGGAGGCCGACGCTGGGACAGCACTCATTCGACAGGTTCTGAGGCGCGTCCTTCACGGCTCCAGAGGTCACAGCGGACGCGGCCAAGTTCGGTGGGAGGGAAGACTGTCTCCCGAGGGCCCGGGACCTGGCACTCCCATCTCGGGGGCCGGGACAGTGGCCGCCACGGTGTTCTCACCGGGGGGCATCCACCCCTGTGGCCGGGAAGGGCTGCCCACCCTCCCCGAAGGCTGAGGACGGGGAACACTGAAAGGAAGCGGCGGGGGCTCCCAGGACCGGGGCGCTCAGGAGGTCACGGCTTGCGCCCGGAGCTCGCCAGGTCCTCTCTGCAGGGCACAGGGTGCGGTGGGCCGAGCCTGGGGAGGGGGCTGCTCCCCCCTGCTCCTGCCACCCTGGGTCCACGGAGTCCCTGCCGGGGCTCCTCCACGGAAGTGTCCTTGGTGTATTTCCAGCGGCCAAGGGTGTGCACCCTCCCACAATGGAGAGGAAACGAAACAGGAAGCTGTTTTCCTCCCCTGAACAATGACGAGCAGATGAAACCCCAGATCCGGCAGACACCCCACTGGGCCAGGAGGCGGCGGGGATGCAGGGGGAGGGAGCGGCCAGACACAGTCCCGGCTCGCCTCAGTTTACTCCTCTGTGAAATGGGATGACCACACTGGGGAGGCGGTGAGGCCCCCAGGCCGGACCTGCATCCCCGTGTGGCTGGGGCAGGGCGCCTGCGTCCTTGACCAGGTGAGGTTTTGCGTGTAACCCCAGGGCCTGCACGGGGCGGACGCTCATCCGTTTTCTCTGCTTTGCCCGAAAGGCCACAGCTGGGCAATGCCGACCAGTGGGCCGGCTCTGGGACGGGCAGGGCTGCGGTCAGCAGGTCCCCACTCAGCCTTGTCACAGGTGGGGCTG
The DNA here is from genome assembly GCF_006229205.1 of Suricata suricatta. Classification (NCBI taxonomy): domain Eukaryota; kingdom Metazoa; phylum Chordata; class Mammalia; order Carnivora; family Herpestidae; genus Suricata; species Suricata suricatta. The sequence goes on from NC_043700.1 coordinate 191,697,964, forward strand.
CCAGTCCCCAGCCGGTGTCGCATCCCTCAGGAGGACGTGCGGGCTGTTCGCGGCCACAGCGCCCAGCTGCACCCCGCAGGCTGCTTCTCCAGCCCCCCTGCAGGATCTCATCTGAGGGTCACCGCACTGATCCCTCCAGCAGCTCTCCTCACTGCCCCCCTTCTCGCACCCAGATCCAAGCTGTCCCCACGTCCCCTCTGCACAGTGTGGCCAGACCTGAGCCCCCCCCCCCC
>NC_043700.1:191698296-191704465 GCF_006229205.1 Suricata suricatta
GTGTCGGGGACCTCCGCTGTCCGCTCTGCTCCCCCCACAGCCAGCTGGTGCTGCCCCCTCGGTCCAGCCCTGGCAGAGGGGCCCCCAGGCCTGCCCCATCCCTGCCGTGGCCACCAGCAGCGGGGGGAAGCTGAGTGGGCTGCCCTGATTCTGCCCCGTGACCCTGCGGGGGACCCGCCCCTCCCCGGTCCATCCTGCTGGACCCCTTCCCTGTGGGGGGCACATTGTGGGGCCGGGAAGGGCCCTGACACTCTCCAGAGGAGACAGCCCCCAGGAGGGCCCCTGCTGGGGGTCTCCCTCTGAGCTCCCTCCAGACATAAGGCAGGTGGCCACCAAGTGGGTTTGGAGCCCAGAGAGGCTGCTGGCCAGGCTGTGACACTGGAGTGACATCTGTCCAAGTCATCCTGCCAAGTTGGGTCACAATTTTCCTAAAATGGAGGGGAAGCAAAGGGTCCCTGCCTGCAGGCAGGGCTGATGGGGGGGAGGCCTCTGGGGGCCTGGAGCAGGGCAGTGGGGCTGCGGGCTCTGCATGGCCAGCCTGTGCCCCCCACCCCTCCACAGTGTGCGACACAGTGCGCCCTCTGGCCCGGCAGCGTGTGCACGGCTGGCGTGTCCCCTTCTGAACCAAGCTCCTCGCCGCGGAAGTGGGGCTAATGGACCCTTGCTCCGGAGCGGCGTGCGGCTGTAATTAGGTATCGATTCAGTAATTTGGGAGATTAATTTGTTAGATCAGCACAAACTGTGTCACAAGTGACAAAGAAGATGGAGGGTGGGGGTATGTGCAGGCTGTCTGGCGTGCACAGGACAGGCCCGGGGCGCAGGGAAGGTGGTCCCCCGGGTGCAGGGACTCCAGGGACCCCACGCCCACAGGGCGGCCCGGGGCACAGGGACCGAGAGGCGGGTCAGAGTCCCTGCTCCGGGGGCTGCAGGACCTACACCCCCTGCAGATCCAGTTCCTCCCGTTCTCTGCGGGACTGTCCTGCGCCCCAGCCACCTGCAGGCCCCCCTGGGGCCCCCTTCCTGCCTGCGCAGATGCTGTTCCCTCACTGTTCCAGCCCTTCGCCCCCAGGCACACACTGCCACCCCCAGGAAGCCCTCCAGGTTGCTGCTTTCCCCACAGCCTTTTCTGGGGGTGAGCACGGGCTGCGGGGCTGTGCGCAGGGTAGCCTGGATTCAGCCAGGGTCGGAGAGAGGTCCGGACCCCTAAGGGATGGCGGAGAGACCCTTGCACCTGCAGGGGGTCTGAGAAGCTTGCCCACTCTGTGCCCCGCCCCTCCGTGGGCGTGGAGGGGAGCGGGGGCCCGCCGGGTGAGCAGGCGGGGAGGGAGCGAGAGGAGACGGAGGCAGGAAAGCATGGGCTTGGTGACGGGCGGTCCAGAGCCCCTGAGCCCCTCCTGCCCGGCTCCAGGGAGCTTGCTGGGAGCGGGGACACCGCTGTCACTGGCCCCGGGGGGCACTCACTTGCAGGAGAGCCCGCACAACAGGAAGACGAAGGCTCCGAGCTTCGGGGAGGCCCCAGCCCGGCGCTCAGACCCGAGGGGCTCGGGGCCGCCCGGTGCTGACACCAGCCCCCACGTGCAAGGTCGGAGCGGGCGGGCAGAGCCCTTCCCTTGACGACAGTTTCATGTCCTTCCCATCGTCACACGGGGACGTGGGGCGGCCCAGGCTTGAAGGGGGAGCCCTGAGCACGCACACACACGGCCGGCGGAGCTCCCCTGAGCGCCAGCCCCGGCCTGCCTGTGTGTCTCAGGGCCGGACGACCTTCCCGAGGACCCTCTGTGTGCAGGGGCCCTCTCTGTCCCTCCCTCGGTGGGGGCCTGGCAGGGAGCTGGGCCCTGGCAGCCCAGACGGGGGGCGGCCAGCCTCAGGACCTCGAGGACAAGTAAACTGCTGGTCGTCAGCAGATCCCGTCAGTTTCGTCTTCCAAATGCAGGGGTCCCTCCTGACCTGCGGTCTCGTTTTCTGTGGTTTCAGTTTCCCACAGTCGGCGTGGTCCAGAAGCAGGTGGTCCTCCTGACGTGTGGTCAGAAGGTCAGCAGCAGCGTGACGTCACTCACCTCCTTCTGCGCACGTGGGCCCTTCAGCATCTCACGTCATCACAAGAAGCGTGGGGATGGGACAGTAAGACAGAGAGAGAGAGAGAGACCACAGTCATGCAACTTTCATTACAGTGTAGCGACACTTGCTCTAGTTAATTCTCAGTTCTGTCGGCCAATTGCTTCTTGCATCTAATTTATTAATTAAACTTTCCCAGCAGTCTGCATGTACAGGGAAAAGCCCAGTGCTCCCAGGATCTGGCTCTGTCCGTGGTTTCAGGCCTCCACGGGGGTCTTGGTGTCTCCCCCATGGAGGCAGGCCCCAAACCCCCTCTCGCTCCCTGCACGGCCGCTTCCTGGCCCCTGCGGGACGCTGTCAGCTGGAACATGGCAGCAGCCTCCTGGGTCTCCTTCCGTGGGTGGGGGTGGGGGTCTGATTACCTCCCCCTGGACTTGCTCTGGAGGCTCCCCCACCACGGAGGTGATGCCCTGTGGCTCTCAGTCTGGGTCCCACGGAGCCTGGAAAGCTCTTTTTTTCTTTTTTTTTTTTTAATGTTTTATTTACTTTTTGAGAGAGAGAAAGAAGGGCAGTGTGAGTGGGGAGGGTCAGAGAGAGAGGAGACACAGAATCTGAAGCTGACAGCTCAGAGCCTGACGTGGGGCTCAAACCCACAAACCGCGAGATCATGACCTGAGCCAAAGCCGGACACTCAACTGACCAAGCCCCCAGGCGCCCTGCCAAAGCCAGACACTCAACTGACCGAGCCCCCAGGCGCCCTGCTCCTGGTTTGGTTTCTGAGAACATGCTCAAAATGGTTCTTTCAGGACGTTCCGTGTGGCCACCAGCAGACGCCTCAGGGAACTTCCAAGAGACCCGCCAGCCCCCAGCCTGTGCTGGAGCCTTCCCGAGCGTCCAGCCTGCAGCTCACAGCCGTCCTGTCAGACGGCGGACAGCAGGTTTGCATGCCCGGCTCAGCGCCTGACCCCCGACACCCATTGTGGGGTCCCAGAGGGAGACAGTCCAACTCAGCACCTGACCCCCGACACCCAAAGTGGGGACCCTGAGGATGACTACCCAGCGCAGCACCTGACCCCAACACCGACTTCGGGACCCCTAGGGAGACCTGCCCAGCGGAGCGCCTGAGGCCAGCACCCGCTGCGGGGACCCGGAGAGAGACTGCCCAGCAGAATCCCCGACCCCAGCACCCGCTGCGGGGACCCCGAGGCGTCTGCCCAGCTCAGCACCTGACCCCCGACACCCACTGCGGGGAGCACAAGGGAGACGGCCTAGCGGAGCGCCTGACTGCAGTACACACTGGAGGGACCCAAGAGACTGCCCTGCGGAGCGGCTGACCCTAGCACCCCCTGTGTGTGGGGGGGTGGGAGCCAGGACAGACTGGCCAGCTCGGCGCCTGACCCCGGCACCCGCTGCGTCCAGTAGGGGCGGGGAGTAGGCCCGGGGGAGGGTTGCTTCTTCCATCTCCTGCACTGTGTGGCAGTGATTTTGGTGCCTCGTTCCTCGTGAGCAGCCCCAGCGGTGCCTCAGACCCTGCCCGGGTCACATCTCCCTGCAGGCAGGAGCCCGGCACAGAGCGGCGCAGGTAGAACCACCCCCGAGAGCCAGGGACCTAGACCCTCCCACCTCACCATCCCACCCCCCAAATGTCTTCCCACGGCGAGCTGAGCCCAGGCCTGGTCCTACCAGGACCCCCGTCCTGTCCCCACAACCCTGTCCCGTCCCCACGACCCCTGTCCTGTCCCCACACCCCCCGTCCTGACCCCACGACCCCCAGTCCTGTTCCCATGACCCCCAGTCCTGTCCCCATGACCCCCGGGACTCTCCGTCCACTGCCCAGCACACTTCCTAACACATTCCCCGGCTTCCTTCCCGTGCCTCCCTCTGCTGTGCACCGGGGCACGTTGGGGGCACCCCACCACACCGCCCCATGCCCCGTAGACGAGGGGCTCGTTCCCCAGCTGCCGGCCGGCTTCCCGAGAACGGCCCGCAGCTGTCCGCCTCTGCGGGTCCACAGAACCCGCCTGGGCTGGTCGCTCCTGCTCCCCGGGAGCGCAGGTGGCTGGTCCACGCAGGAGTTCAGGGGCCCAGCCCACTCGGCCCGATTCCACCAACCTGGGGGCCACCAGCACGGCGTTCCTGTGGGGCCCGGGTGCGGCTGGGTCTTCCCTGCGCCTCTGCTCTCCCGTGGGTGTGGACCCCCAGCGCGTCCCTGACCCCCAGCCGGTCGCTGTCGGGGTCTCTGCTTCCCAGTCTCTCGCCTGTTCCGCCTCCAAACGCGAAGCTGTGTGGTCGTCCCCTCCTGCGTTGGAGGATCTCCTCTTCTGACGGCCGTGTTCTTCTCACCGGTGCCAGCGGGCTCGTTCACGAATCGCTCAGCGCGCCCGCTCCGTCCGGGACCTGGCACACAGCAGTCAGCGCACGAAGCGGAAACTGCGTCTTCGTGGCACCCACCCCCGGCCAGGAGGCCTGCAGCAGAGACGTCCGATGGATACGTAAGCACTCTCCACCCCCAGGTCGTGACAGGTGTGCAAGGAAGGGGGGCAGGTAGGTGCACAGGGCACACACGGCCCAGCCCACCTCCCGGGGAAAGGTGATGGCAGCAGATATGCAGGATAAAGAGAAACCCTGGTAACCGATGAGGGGAAAGAGCATTCCAGGACCGGGCGCAGCAGGTGCAAAGGCCCTGAGGCAGGATGAAGCTTGGTGACCGTGGCAGGCAGCCCTCAGGTGCCCGCCCGGCACCTGGGAATGGCTTTGTTACGGGCAAAGGGCACTGAAGGTGGCAGATGGAACCGAGGCTGCTGCAGCTGTCCCTGAAGTACGGAGATCCCCCTGCGACAGCAGATGGGCCCGTGTCGTCATGAGGTCCTTAGATTGGAAGCAGGAGGCAGGGAGACCAGAACGGGGCGCTGCTAACCTTCAGGACAGAGGCGGACGCCGTGAACAACAGAGTGTGGGAAATGGGTGGACCCCTCCCTCCCCGGAGCTTCCGGAAGGAACACGGACCTGGCGACACCTTGCCTGGAACCAGGGACATTCTCCTCACACTTCTGGCCTCCAGAATGTCAAGGTTATCCATGTGAGTCGTTTTAAGCCACTGGGATTGTGGGGACCTGTTCTAGAGACATCCAGAAAGAACACCAGTGTTCCCTTCACCGCCTGAGGCCTCAGTTTCCCCATCTGTGGGGCCTGCGCCCCAGTGGGGCCAGGTGGGGCCTCTGTCGTGAACAGGTCCTCCTTGGGGGACTCACCAGGCAGCCTGGACTCAAGTGCCAGCCGTGAGCTGCTCCCAGGAGCCTGCCTCCCACCCTGGCCCCTCTGTGCGCCCGCCTCACGCACCTGACTGACCCTCAGTGGGCGTGTCTAAGGGGCTTCTCAACTCCAGGCCCAGAAGTCAGCCGGGCTCTGCCCAGCTTCTCTGCGGAAGGAAGACCCCGGGTCCCCTGGCCGTCCCTGGGGGCAGGGGAAGGAAGGCTGCGGGTCCCCTGGCCGTCCCTGGGGGGTGGGGAAGGATGACCCTGGGTCCCCTGGCCTTTCCGGGGGGCAGGGAAGGAAGGCCGCGGGTCCCCTGGCCTTTCCAGGGGGCGGGGAAGGATGGCCGCGGGTCCCCTGGCCGTCCCTGGGTACGGAGAAGGATGGCCCCGGGTCCCCTGGCCTTTCTGGGGGTCGGGGAAGCCTGGGGGCGGGGAAGGAAGGCCGCGGGTCCCCTGGCCTTTCTGGGGGGGGGGTACTTTCTCTGGCCCCGTGCCAGTCCATCAGCAAAGCCTGATGGTGCGGCCAAGACAAATCTGGAGGCGGCCTCCTCCCTCGCCTCTGCCCTCCGACCCCCGCTGCCCTTGAACTCCTACAGCGGCTCCCTGGCCAGCTCTCCCCGTCTCCACCGGTACAGAAGTGTGGTCCCACAGCCACCCTGCCCACAGCTCCCAGCGCCTCGGCGCCCCCCGGGCTCCTCTCGGAGGCGTCTCGTCTCAAAGCTACTTGGCTGCCGGGCTGCCTCGCTGTTGCTCCACACCCAGCTCTCCTGCCCCAGGGCCCTTGTACCTGCTGTGCCCTCTGCCCGGAACCTTCTCTCCCAGGAATCTGATGGACTCCCTCCTTCAGGAGCCCCTTCACC
>NC_043700.1:191704565-191714278 GCF_006229205.1 Suricata suricatta
CCTCGCCCGCGGCGTAGACCCCCCTCTACCCTTTCCTCGGGGCTCCGGGGCTCCCCAGCGCCCCTGCACACGGTCCTGCTTTGCTCTCCCTGCCTGCGTGCACCTGCTGGCGCGGCCCCCGAGAGTTTGTAGCAATAACCGTCATCCGGGGGCCTCGCCCCGGGAGCCGCGTGGGTCTCGATGGTCAGGTTCGGCCCCTGCTCTTTTCCTCGGGTGGTTTGGGTTCGTTACTGACGCAGACGGCGTGCTCTCTGCGCGCTGAGTCCCGTTGCAGTGTTAAATTCCGTTTCCATAGAGAATTCCCTGATAGACCTGGGGTCCTTTCGGGATTGTTTTGTTTCGGAGACTCCTGGGACCCAACACGTGCTCCTGGGAGGCTGGTTTACTGCACTGAAATGCTTGCTTTATCGATGCCTCTTGAGGGAATGTGCTGGCGGCAGGTTCCTGCCGTGGAGAAGTGACCGAGGCGACCGCGACCGTGTTTGTGGGAGAGGCTGAGCGCAGTCACGTTGAAGGCTGAGCTTGTCTGTGTCCGGTGTGCCGGGCAGTGGAAGGGGGACACGGGCGTGAGCCGAAGAGAGCTTGGGGTCTGATGGGAGGACGGTGACGACTCCTGTGCTGGCAGGCACTTGGCAGCCCTGGGAAGTTTCTCGGGTAGTGGAGACATGTTTAAAAGGCGGCAGTTTTATTTTATTAAGAAAATTTTCATGTTTAATTTTTGAGATGGAGAGAGATCACAGCAGGGGAGGGGCAGAGAGGGAAGGAGACACAGAATCCGAAGCAGGCTTCAGGCTCCGAGCTGTCAGCACAGAGCCTGTCGTGAGGCTGGAACCCAGGAACCACAAGCCTTGACCTGAGCTGAACTGAAGTCAGAGGCTTAAGTGACTGAGTCCCGCTGGCGCCCCCACCAGGTGGCAGTTTTAAATTTGCCAGTAAGAAACTCCCCCAGACATATCAACCTAATTTCTCCTGACATGACCATCTTACATGGATTTTTTTTAAAGTTTATTTATTTTGGGAGAGAACATGCAGAGGTGAAGGGCAGAGAGGGGGAAGGAGGGAGCCTGCTGTGGGGCTCGACCTCAGAAACCACAAAGATCATGACCTGAGCTGAAATCCAGAGTGACACTTGGGGCCCCAGGGTGACTCTGTCGCTTGAGTGCTGATTTCCGGCTCAGTCATGATCTCGCACTCTGTGAGTTCGAGCCCCACCTGGGCCTCTGTGCTGTGGGCTCAGAGTCTGGGTCCTGCTATGGATTCTGTGTCTCCCTCTCTCCCACTCTGTCTCTCTCTGTCTCTCAAAAATGAATAAACATTAAAAAAAAAAAAAAAAAGAGTTCGACGCTTACCTGGCTGAGCCGCTCAGGTGCTCTGATAAGACCCGTAATTTAATGAGTATGAGATCATTTATGTTCCTGTGTTTTTATTAATAAAGTGCTCTTTTTAAAATCTCTGTTGTTCTTAGTGATGATGACGTCCTCTTCACGGATGACTGCAGTGTGGCCGCAGAGAAGTCCCAGGAAGGTGAAGCATGAGGTCACGGAGCAGCCTCTTTGGGCCTGATCATGGCTGGAATTACTGGCATTGAGGAGCCTAGGAGGTAGATGGGTGTCTTACTCCCTGAGGTCGTCATTGCTTTCGTTTTGGTTAATGTTTTATTTATTTTTGAGAGATGCGAGAAGGGGAGGGACAGAGAGAGAGGGACAGAAGATCCAAAGTGGGCTCAGTGCTGAGAGCAGCAAGGCCCACGGGGGGCCCGAACTCACGAACCGTGAGATCATGAGCCAGGCAGAAGTCGGACGCTCACCCGACTGAGCCCCCCAGGTGCCCCTGAATTCTTCATTTCTGTTTGTCCTGCTGTGTGATGAACCAGGTTCCACCTCAGGAAAGAGATGTGCAACTAACTTTTAAATTTGGTATTCAGGATATCAGGATGTCTCTAAGTATTTATCATTAGTTTCAGCAGTTACCTCTTTTATGGTCATCTTGAAATACAATGGAATTTGAATGTTTTATTTTTTATTTATTTTGAGAGAGAGCGAGGGAGAGAGAGAATCGCACGCAGGGCTGTACCCTCAGTGAGTTTGGGGCTCTGAACGTCAGCCTCACGAACTACAAGACCATGACCTGAGACAAAATCAAGAGTCAGATGCTTAACCGATGGAGCCACCCACGGGACCCGAAATAGAATGAGATTTTATTTTATTTTAATTTTTTAAAAATTTTTTAACATTTATTTTTGAGAGAGAGACAGATCATGAGCAGGGGAGGGGAGAGAGAGAGAGGGGGAACACAGAATAGGAGGCAGGCTCCAGGCTCTGAGCTGCCAGCACAGAGCCCGATGCGGGGCTCAAACCCACAAACTGTGAGATCATGACCCTAGTGGAAGTCGGACTCTCAAAGGACTGAACCCCCCAGGCGCCCCTAGATGGGATTTTTCATGCCTTGAGGGCAGGTGTGTGAAGTTAGCTTTAGGGAATCAAAAGAGAAGTAAAGCAGAACCTGAGGAGTCTGCAGGATGCCTTTTTTTTTTGTTTAAGGATTGATCTTGTGGCTCATTGTTTTTAAAAATAGGATTTAATCCTTGGCGCTAGTCTTAGATCTGATGATGTCTGGGAGGGCGTGGGCCACATGATCTCTGAGCATCTTTCCAGCTCAGCCCTTTGGATTCTGGTGTGTGTGCTGAGAGATTTGTTTTTTTCTGTTTAACTAGATTTCTTTCTTAAAACTCCAGCAGTTTGAAACTTGCCCCTGGCCCCTTGATAGGTCTTTATATTCTGGTTATGTGAGTCTCCTACCATTTTCTACCTCTGCTCGTGTTGTCGTCGGTGCAGCAGGCTAGCCGGGGGGAACACAGCCTCCCGACTCAGGGAAGCCCTAGTCTTCTCTGTCCTGTCTCTCAGGGCGCCGGGTGGCCCTCGGGGAAGGGGAGTGACACCATTCTGGCGTCCACCTTCTCCAAGTCCGGCAGCTGTTTGGCTCTAACTGATGGCAGGAAGCGTCTGATTCTTTCCGTACAAAACCGTGGCAGTGTCTGGGCGTCAGGTATGAAACGCTCACGGTGAATAATTACCATGATGAACGCACAGCTGCCACTTGCATGCCCGTGACAGCAGCGACGGTGACCTCGTAATGACTCACATGTAGTCCCAGCTCCACGCCAGGCGCTGTTTCCAGGGCCTGACGCGCGTTATCGGATTGAGCCCTCGAAACGCCCTGTGTGTGGGGTGGGGGTGGGGTGGCGGGGTCGCCTGGCTCTCAGCCGCGTCCCTGACGGGGTCTGCAAGCCGGTCCTCGTCCACGCAGAAGGCAGAGCGGGCCCCGAGCCCGTCACTCTGGCCCCGGAGTGGGTGGTCCCGGCCACCAGGGCGTCCTGCTCTCCTGCGCTCCAGCCTCGCGGGGCCCAGATGAAGAATGTCGGCAGGCGCCCTGACAGTGGGAGGGGTTCGTGCCGCCGTTGAACTTGGCAGGGTGTAATGTTAGTGCCGCAGGCCCTAGTTTGTGAAGAAAGTGTGGGAGCTCAGTGTTGATGGGGGAGGGGGTCAGCGGGCTGGGGTCCTGTAGTGTCCTTCGGCCACAGGTGTCCCTCTGGAGGTCTCTGTCAGCAGTGCCTTCTGAGAGCTTCCTTGCTTCGTGCCCTTGAGGGGCACGAGAGGAGGGGGCGATGGTGCCCCGGGCCCTCGGGACCGTCTGCTGCTCTGACAGGGTGCCCTGGGGAGACCTCTGCTTCCCCCGGCGGGAGAAGCCGGGGACCCTCCGGTGTCCGTGACAGGGACGGATACGCCCGCCCAGCGCTGCCTCCCCGGGGCTGCTCGGCCTCACCGGCCCTTGACAGTAAGGGGGAGACGCGGGCCAGTGGCGGCCACGGGATCTCACTGGGAGCTGGCTGTCACCTGGATCGGGGATGGTGTGCTTCTTAGTGTTGGAACAAGTTCATGTGCTTTTGGGGAGAGAGTGCACACGCACGCACGCACACTCGCACGCACGCGTGAGAGGATCAGAGGATCCAAAGCAGACCCTGTGCTGACCGCAGAGAGCTCGACACGGGGCTCTGAGGTCCTGACCTGAGCCCCGCGTGACTGACTGAGCCCCCCAGGTGCCCGACAGCGGTGCCTTTTGGAGTCCCGTCCATCTTATTTTCAAAGAGTGAGAGGCCAGTTCCCGGAGGCTCTCAACTTTGGGGTGTGGGCCCCGCTCAGGGGAAGCCCTTCCCCCGAACTCGGGGCGCGGGGCCGTGGGCACAGCCTGCCAGCACGCCCCACGCACTGTGACCGAAGGGTGAGCGCTGTGGCTCCCTGCGGGGCTCTGGCCGTTCCCGACGGGCTCCTGGAGGGACGCAGGGTCTGGGAGGAGGAATGCAGGTTCTCTTGAGTGTTGGCGGGTCCCCATGGCTGTCGGGCCATCCGGATGCAGGGCGAGGTCTCTGGAGTGTGAGGCCTGATGTGGGTGTGCAGGGACAGGCATGTGTGTGTGTGTGTGCGCGTGCGCGCGCGTGCGTGTGCGCACTTGTGCCAAGGGGTCGCTCGCAGGGTGCAGTGTGCATCACACAAGGTGCTTGCTGGGAGGGTAGACCCCGTGGAACTCTGTCCCCTCTGCGTCAGCCGCTGAGTGAAGGGTGCGTCCCGGGTCCCGTGGCTGTCCCCAGGGGCTAGGGTTTCTCCTGCTGCCTCGTCCCTCGATTTACCCTGAACGCAGCGCAAGGTGCGGTGGTGCCCGGTCCGGGAGCCATTGTGCGGTGGGGTGGGGACAGGGACCCATGGGCTGCTTCCTTAGAACACCTGTCCTTGACCCGCAGTTGAGCCTTGGGAGTGTCCTGGCCACGCGCATTTGCCCAAGACTGGCTCCCAGTCCCTCCAGCGGAGGGTTTGGAGGGAAAGTCCAGGTGAAAACCATGGGCAGCAGCGACTGTTTTCAAGGTTTCTGTTCAGGACGACCAAGGCCTGGAACCGAGGCCAGGCTTTCTGGATTCACAATGGGGACACTCGGACGACAAGAAATTTTTGTTTTATTGGTGAGAAATCTTAATGTAGGATGTCACAGAATTTCAGGAAATACATGTATTGAAATAATACAAGTACATGCAGAGTCCTGGGAGGTGAGAGCGTGTGCCCGGAGCTGGCGGGGGGCTGGGGTGTGCGGGGCTGGGGGGCTCGGCTTCCTCGGGCCCCTGTGGGGCCGGCGTGGCTCTCTGGAGGGGGGCTCAGGTGGGCCACCACCCAGTGGGGGCATCTCTGGGCTCAGCTGCCGGAACAGGGCCAGTGACTCTCTGGAGGGACAGGTGGGGCACGGCGGCCAGCCCGAGTGTCCTGTCTCATGATCGCCCCCGTGGACCCTCGCCCCCTCTGGCAAAAGAGGAAGGGACAGGATGGAGCATGGCCGTTTCTGAGCTAAGCAGGATGTGGGCGCGGTGCTGTGGTGTTTGTATGAGTCCTACAGGACCAGCCCAGGCCACGTCGGCACTCCACGTGCAAGCCAACCGTGGTGTCGCTGGCCTCCCAGGACCGTGGTGAGCAGGTGCATGGCCCTGACCCTCACGGCCTCTGAGGAGACGCTTCTGGTGGCCCGGTGGCAGACAAGTCTGGAGACGTTGATTTCATTTCGGGGTTGGAGCCGCAGGGACGCGGCCGGCTGGAACTCGGGCACCCTCGATGCTGTTGGACGTGGTGTGAGTGTCGTGCTGGGCAGCCGGGGCAGGGCAGAGGGCCCGCGAGCCAGGCTGTCGGGGGTGTGGGTTCAGCAGCAGTGCTGCTGTCGTGCAGGCCGGTGGCAGGCGGTCTCAGGAGCGGGGCTTAGGTAGGTGGCCTGGAAGGTGGGTGCTGACGGGCCGCTGAGGAGGCCTCAGGGTGGCCCAGAAGACAGGGACAGCCGGGGTGGGAGCCATGGCGGGAGGGGCGCTGGGGGAAGAGAGGGCACGGTCTCCAGGACTGAGCTTGCTCTCCAGGCTTTACCGGCCTCTAACGGCCAGGAGCTGCCCCCTGCCTGCCCCCCAGGGGCCCAGTGAGGGTGGGGGGCTGCCAGTGGGAGGTGGGGCTGGTGGGACCCGAGGCCACGGGCAGGAACAACAAGGCAGGGGTTCTTGAAGGAACACCACCAGGACTTGGTGACTGGGCGGCCTCGGGGACACAGGGAGGAGGAGGGTGAGGAGGGTGACCAGGTTGCTGGAGGCCGAGGGGGTGGCGCAGGCAGTCTGTGTGTGAGGACCCCTGGCGGGGAACCGGAAACAAGTCCTGGGGGCACATGGGCGGGGTCCGGCTCCGCCCCGTCACCTGCAGGTCTGTCCTCTGTCACCGCCGTGCGCTGGCCTTGAGTCCCGGTGACCGCTGCGTCCTCACTGCCTGGACCAGAAGGTCCGGGTGAGCTGGGCCGCGGCGGCGCACAGCATCGAGTCGTCCTGCCGCAGGCACATGGGGTGAGTGGCCTTCCCGCCCCCCAGGAGGGAGCCGGGAAGTGGGGGCACTGGCGGGGGGGCCAGGCCCGGGAGAGGGACTGCCCCGGGGGTGCGGCGAGGCCCTGCTTCTGTTCTGGGCTCTGGAACCTTCACCTCCTCCCTCCCATCCCTCCCCTCCCCGCGGGTTTCGGGGACCAGTTTTCTCGTTGGCACTGGGGTCTCAGACCCCAGCGAGGGCAGCACCGATGGTGGCGGTGACACCGCCCAGGGGAGCCCGCCTGGCACTGGGTGTGAGCAGCCTGTCCTCCAAGGGGCCACCTCCTGCCCTGAGCGCTCACCTGTGTCCCCGCGCTGGACTCCCTGCCGGGGCCTGGTTCTGGAAGCTGCTTTCTCTCCTCCTTTCTGCTTTCCTTCCTTCCTCCCTTCCTTCCTGTCCCTCCGTTGTTTCTTTGCTTCTTTCCTTTTCTTCTCTTGCCTTCTTTTCTTTCTTACTTTTTTTCCTTTTCTTTGTTTCTTGTGGAACATTTCTTTTTCTATTCTTTCCTCTCTCTTTAGAACAATTCTTTTTTTCTTTTGTGTGTCTTACCTTTCTGGAAGACTTTTTTTTTTTCAGTTTTGTTTCTTGTGGAACATTTCTTTTTTCTTTTCTCTTTCTTTAGAACAATTCTTTTTTACTTTTCTGTGTCTTCTTACTTTTTTGGAAGAATTTTTTTTTCTTTTTTCTCTTTCTTGTGGAACATTTTCTTTTCTTTCCTCTTTCTTTAGGACAATTCTTTTTTTCTTTTCTGTGTTTTCTTACTTTTCTTGAATTTTTTTTTCTTTTTTTTTGTTTCTTGTGAAACATTTTCTTTTTTTTCCTCTTTGTTTAGAACAATTTTTATTGTTTTCTTTGTTTTCTTACTTTTCTGGGAGACTTTTTTTTCTTTTCTTTGTTTCTTGTGGAACATTTCTTTTTTATTTTCTATTCTTTCCTTTTTCTTTAGAAAAATTCTTTTTTTGTTTTCTGTTTTCTCTTTCTTTTTTGGAAGACTCCTTTTTTCTTCTTCGTTCTTCTGGAACACTTGTTTTCTTTCTTTTTTTCTTGTCTTTGTTTTTCTTTATTTTCTTTCCTTTTTTCTTTTCATTCTTCTTTTCTCTCTCTCTCTCTCTCTCTCTCTCTCTCTCTCTCTCTCTTTTGGTTTAGACTAGAACGTTCGTTGTTCTAGTTCTGACTGTTGTGCGTGACTGCCCCAGAACGTTTATTGTTCTTGTTCTGGTCGTGGAAATCCTTACAATGAACTGGACTCCGCAGCCGCCGCCCTCCTGGGTTAGGAGTTGATCCTTCCCGGATCCGTGCCTGAACCCACAGCTGTCAAGGGCCTCGCCCGAACGTCCCAGTGGTGTTTCTTCTTTCCGCCTCGGCCCTCCAGTGACCCTTTCTCTTCCGCTTGGTCGGATGTCCACATTTGCAACAGGTCAACCTCTGAAGGGGGTAGGCCTTCGAGCCACAGTGGCGGCATGTGTGCGTCTTATTGTGACGATTGTTTTAATGTTTATTCTTGGGGGAGGGGCAGAGAGAGAGGGAGCCAGGACCTGACGCAGGCTCCAGCTGTCAGCACAGCTGCGGTGTTTTCAAGTACATTATTTGAGTCCATGGAGGACAACGGAACGATGGAACTCAATTCTGAGATCTCTCCTGTTCCCTTGATTTCGAAATGGATGCGATGTGTGACTGCTGAGGAGGTGGATGGTTCTGGGTCTGTGGCTCCCGACAGCTTCCTGGGCTTTGATGCAGGTCTCTCGTCCTCCAGCGTCCGGAGTCCCCACCTGCGAGGCCTCGGGCCCTCACTCTGTTGCCGCTTCTCACTGGGGTCTGCTCCCGCCCCACCGAGCACATGCCTGCCTCAGGACCTTTGTATGTGCCGTGTTCGCTCTTCCCACTTGGGAGAGTTCTCCATGCTCTTACACCTTCTTGAGGGTCCGGCTGGATACCCCCTGGCTTCTCAGGAAGGCCCTCGCCCTGCCCTGCTCTGCTGTTCCCCTCTTAGCCTGCACTGTCCAGGCAGGAGCCAGGAGCCTCGACGGCTGACGTGACATACACTGTTGGCGTCAAATACCCGATTTTGAAGGCTTCCTAGGGGAAAAGATGAGAAAAATAGCTTGTTACTTATTTTTTATCCTGAATTGGTATAGAGACGGTCCTGTTTTGGGTGTTATCCAGGTGAAGGGTGGCTTCGGGGATTTCTATAAGTGTCTGACTCTGAACGGGTCCCTTGCCAGGTTAAATGGTGCGGCTGGTGCCGTGTTTCTTTTGGGCTGGCGCCGGCCCAGCTCTGCTGACCCGTGGAGGGCCGGGCTCGGCCAGCCATGCTGGCCACCCCTCCCGCCTTCGGCACGGCGCTCGGCGCACAGGGGTGCTCGGCAGGTGTCTCCGTGGGGGCATACGGGGTAGAGGTTGACTTAAAAAATTTTCCTAAGTGATCCGTGCGGCCAGCACGGGGCCAGAAGTCAGCACGACCCTGGGATTAAGTCGCACGTCCACCTGCTGAGCCAGCTGGGAGCCCCAAGTAAGAACAGGCTTGTAGGACTTGTGTGTAAAATCTGTGGAAACTGATGTGCACCCCCTTGGTCTGGAGTCACGGGGGTGACTCCCAGCGTCTGCGCCGGATGTCTTGTGCTGGCGGAGCGCCGGGTCAGCCTCCAGGGGTCCACGGGCGCCGTGCGCTGGGGCCACCGTACAGCCGGGGGAAAGCAGGGAAGGCCGTGTCCCTTGCAGGGCGAGGCTGGCCCCACGGCGGGCTTCTGGGGACTGCGTGCTGGGTGACTGTGGACTGAGGGATGGAGTGTCTGGTCAGCCCGCCGGCCCCCGTTGCTGCTGTCCCACGGCCCCCATCATCCCGGACCTGCAGGGAGAGTGTCAGCTGTGAGCAGGTGTGCGGAGCAGCAGCACAGAAGCTCCCGGACCTTTCCAGCAGCACGGAGGGGGGGATCAGACCAGGACAGAGAGTGTGGCCAGGGCAGGAGCGTGGTCAGGGCAGGAGTGTGGCCAGGGCAGGAGTGTAGACAGGGCAGGAGAGTGGACAGGGCAGGAACGTGGTCAGGACAGGCATGTGGCCAGGGCAGGAATGTGGTCAGGGCAGTAGCGTGGTCAGGACAGGAGTGTGGTCAGGGCAGGAGTGTAGACAGGGCAGGAGCGTGGACAGGGCAGGAGCGTGGACAGGGCAGGGGCGTGGTCAGGGCAGGGGCGTGGTCAGGGCAGGAGCGTGGTCAGGGCAGGAGCGTAGACAGGGCAGGAGCATGGTCAGGGCAGGAGCATAGACAGGGCAGGGGCGTGGACAGGGCAGGG
>NC_043700.1:191714378-191717045 GCF_006229205.1 Suricata suricatta
GCGTGGCCAGGGCAGGAGCGTGGCCAGGGCAGGAGCGTGGCCAGGGCAGGAGCGTGGTCAGGGCAGGGGCGTGGTCAGGACAGGGGCGTGGTCAGGGCAGGGGCGTGGCCAGGGCAGGAGCGTGGCCAGGGCAGGAGCGTGGCCAGGGCAGGAGCGTGGTCAGGGCAGGAGCGTGGTCAGGACAGGCGTGTGGCCAGGGCAGGAGTGTGGTCAGGGCAGGAGCGTGGTCAGGGCAGGAGCGTAGACAGGGCAGGAGCGTGGACGGCAGGGGCGTGGTCAGGGCAGGGGTGTGGTCAGGGCAGGGGCGTGGTCAGGGCAGGAGTGTGGCCAGGGCAAGAGCGTGGACAGGGCAGGGGCGTGGTCAGGGCAGGAGCGTGGTCAGGGCAGGAGTGTGGTCAGGGCGGGGAGCACGTCTAGGGTGGGAGCAGGGCTGGGGAGCACAGCAGGCCAGGTCGGGCCGCTCCTACCTGTGGGCCGCCGTGCTGTTGGTCCCGAGAATGACATGGGGTGCTCAGCACCGTCCCGCTCCCCGTGGACCCCCTGAGTTCTGGCTGGGGCTCCGGGGAGGGTGGGAGCCGGGCTCGGCGGGGACAGGAGCGGACAGATGGGGCCGGCAGGCTGGCGACGTCCCGGCAGCACAGCGCAGCTCAGTCCCCTCTGCTTCTGTCCCCAGGTCCATGAGCCACATCCTGGTGGCGCCCGACCAGCCCGAGCTGCTGCCGTCTTCCTCGGGCTGAGTGCCTGCGGGGGCGCCTCTGAGCCGGGGCCGCGCCGCCGGGGACGGGTGCCAGCCGCAGGGGGTGGGTGCCGGGTCCTGTGGCCTTGGGGTCCCTGTGTGCTCCCAGCGGTGCCCTTGGTCTTGGCTGATGTCCCCTCTCGGTGCTTGTTTTCCAAATTTTGGAGCCGATCCAGGCTGCCTTCCCAGGGCCTTGCTGTCAGCGTGTGTTTGTGTGTGTGTGTGTGTGTGTGTGTGTCTCTCTCTGTGTCTATCCCTGGTGTTGTGTGTGGGTGGGTGTGTGTCCCTGGTGCATATGTGTGTGTGTGTGTGTGTGTGTGTACCTCTGTGGTGTGTGTGTCTCTGCCTCTACACACACACACACACACACACACACACACACAAAAGGGACACAAAAGAGATAGACCCATATACCTACCAGGCATAGAGACACACACACACACACCTGGGACACACACAGACACACACACACACCAGGGATAGACACATAGACACACACACACACACACACACACACCCACACCAGGCTAGACTCAGACACACACAGACACACCAGTGCTAGACACACATACCAGGGCTAGACAACACACACACACAACAGAGATAGACACACCCACCTACCAGGCACAGACACACACACACACGCACACACACACCAGAGACAGAAACACACACGCATACATACACCAGGGATAGACACCCCCCCACACACACCCCCCACACACCAGGGATGGACACGTGGACACACACACACACCACACACACTGACTGCAAGGCCCTGGAAAGGCGGCCTGGACCAGCCCCAGGATTCGGAAAACAAGCACCCGAGGGCCAGGACCGGGAGCGCCCCTGGGAGCGAGGACCCCGCCTGCTCACACCACAGGCCTTATGGCCGGAGCCCCTCTCACCAGGCAGGCCTCCTCAGGCAGGGCCGGGCCGGGCAGGAGGTGACCCCCTGAGCGGCTGCCTAGGGCCACAGGACAGGCTCACGCAGGACTTGGCGACGCGGACGGACGTGCAGCACAGGCCCGGGCCTCTGGCTCTCGGGTGGGGAGGGGGGTGGCGGGGGGCTTTGGGCGGAGCCCCTCTCTAGCTTCCAGCCGAGCAGCGGGCTGTGGCGGGGTCATCGGATCGGGGCCCATCCAGGCTCAGGGCTGCGCTGGCCGAGTCAAATGGCCGCCCCTAGACCCCCTGGAGGCTGTGATGTGACGTCTCTGTGTCTCCTCGCCAGCAGCGTCCCCAGGGTCCCCGTCATCCAGCTCCTCGCACCGGCCGGCCGGAAGCTGCTTCCCAGGCAGCAGTACTTTCCAGCCCGGGGTGTGCGACATCGCGTCAGGGGAGGGCCGGGGTCTGTGGGCGCTGCAGGACCGCCGGGACACCCTCTTGTGCTCTGAGGCCCGCGGGCGGCCAGCGGCAGGTAAGGTGGCATGGTGGAAGTGGGGACAGCCAGGCCCGCTGCCAGCTGGCTCTTGTCTTGGTGCTGGGGGCTGTGTCCCTGGGGGGCATGGCCAGAGGGATTGTGATACGGGTCCGGGTTTGTGATGCGTGCAGGGATGGGGGTGGAGGGCAGGGGGGTGCCCCACCCACCCGCCAGCTCTCAGGTCCCGACCCCTGCAGTGCTGATTCCCAGGGTGGGTGCTGTCATTGGCACGTTTTCTTTGTGATTGTCCTGGTCACACGTCTTTTTTTTTTTTTTTTTTACTTTTAAATGTTTATTTTTGAGAGAGAGAGAGAGAGAGAGAGAGAGAGAGAGAGATGGAGCACTAGTAGGGGAGGAGCAGAGAGAGACAGAATCTGAAGCAGGATCCAGGCTCTGAGCTGTCAGCACAGAGCCTGACATGGGGCTTGAACCCAGGAACATGTGCAAACGTGGAACACCCCTGTCCTGGACAGCGTCCTCAGTCAGGGCTGGGAGACAGAGCCCCCTGGCA